>NC_079172.1:73029868-73247515 GCF_947568905.1 Ostrea edulis | reverse complement strand
TTTTCTGTTGCTTGGTACTTAGAGACCATTATCAACTTTTCTGAACCAAATTAAAATTCATGATTTTTCGAGAGTTAAAAGTCTCCTTTATTGTTTACAAACATAACAGGTTTAACATAGATTACGTATATGATCAGTTTATTTTCTGAATGAAGCAGGTTACGCACATGTATCGTGCTGTTTCGTCTCGTAATCTTTGATGCTCAATATTTAAATATAGCATTGTTTATATATAGCCCTGGCTGCTTAACAATCAAAACTTATTCCCCTAGTTTTGAGAATCTTTTCGTGTTTTGTCTTCTGGGGTGCTGAAGACATATTTAACTTCAATAAAGTGACATTTTACTACTCGGCTGATTCCGAAATGTAGACCGTTAATTGTTACAATTGTAACGCTATCAATAAAAAAAATAACGCGGTTGCAGAGCACGTTTTAAAACTGAGAAAAATGCATGCACATATGGTGTGTACATCATTTAATTTGTCAGAATTTCAACAAGAATCCATTCCTAACTTACGGGCCGTCTCACTGATTGAGAGAGAATCCATTCCTAACTTACGGGCCGTCTCACTGATTGAGGGAGAATCCATTCCTAACTTACGGGCCGTCTCACTGATTGAGAGAGAATCCATTCCTAACTTACAGGCCGTCTCACTGATTGAGAGAGAATCCATTCCTAACTTACGGGCCGTCTCACTGACCATACCTAACTTACTGACCGTCTCACTGACCATTCCTAACTTACTGGCCGTCTCACTGACCATTTCTAACTTACTGGCCGTCTCACTGACCATTCCTAACTTACTGACCGTCTCACTGACCATTCCTAACTTACGGGCCGTCTCACTGACCATTCCTAACTTACGGGCCGTCTCACTGACCATTCCTAACTTACTGACCGTCTCACTGACCATTCCTAACTTACTGACCGTCTCACTGATCATTCCTAACTTACGTGCCGTCTCACTGACCATTTCTAACTTACTGACCGTCTCACTGACCATTCCTAACTTACGGGCCGTCTCACTGACCATTCCTAACTTACTGACCGTCTCACTGACCATTCCTAACTTACTGACCGTCTCACTGACCATTCCTAACTTACGGGCCGTCTCACTGACCATTCCTAACTTACTGGCCGTCTCACTGACCATTCCTAACTTACTGACCGTCTCACTGACCATTCCTAACTTACTGACCGTCTCACTGACCATTCCTAACTTACTGACCGTCTCACTGACCATTCCTAACTTACGGGCTGTCTCACTGACCATTCCTAACTTACTGGCCGTCTCACTGACCATTCCTAACTTACTGGTCGTCTCACTGATTGAGGGAGAATCCATTCCTAACTTACTGACCATTCCTAACTTACTGACCGTCTCACTGACCATTCCTAACTTACTGGCCGTCTCACTGATTGAGAGAGAATCCATTCCTAACTTACCGACCGTCTCACTGACCATTCCTAACTTACGGGCCGGCTCACTGATTGAGGGGGCCGTATCTCGCCTTGGTGGTGCTCATGCAGTGTCTTTCTGATTTTAAATGTATGGATGTAGAACATGTGTCGTCATTGCCCTCTCCAGGCTGTAAATGTTAACATGCAACACGTCTTATAATTCCTTCTTGTTTCATTACCTACATATGTAAATGTGCAAATTTTATGTTAAGCTCTTTTTTATGAGTAATGTATATAATGTACATGCACATATGCAGGATACAGCATGGTCACTGGTGTATATGTGAGAGGGTATGGTGGTCGCCCACTCGGACACGTAGGTTTCCTCCGGGTACTCCGGTTTCCTCCCACAAAATGACCCCCTAGCATCAACATCCGTACAAGTTGGTAAATAACTACATGTAGCATATAACTAATTTTAATTGTTGTTTGTATGTCCGATAATAAAAATGAAGGTTATCTATGTATTATTCATTATTATAGAGCATTAAAGATGTTCACCCCAGCTCTCAAATACAAAGTTCTATAAAGTTTAATTAAAGTACCAGTGTTTACCAGAATTTTACATTGTATATTCTTTATATTTTATTACTATATACTTTCAATTCATCTCATCTTTTTTTCTTTAAAAGTTTGCGGGCATATATCAATATCACACGATATATGCCCGGAAACATTCCGGCCCGCAAACATTACGTCACAATCAATACACAAGCCGGAACTACGCCGTTCATTTTCATATTTTTCATCTTTTACTCACATAAACAAATAAAGAAATTGTTAAAAATAGAATTATTGCTAATTTCTAAATGAAATTAATATTATATGATAAAAAGGTTATAGACCTTGTATGGGAAAATATGACAACCTCGTTTTTTGTCGCAAGCTCGGTCTACGCGCCAAAAAACTCGGTGGTCATATTTTCCCATACAAAGTCTATAACCTATGATTATAGAAGTTCAAAGGACAAGGTACATGCATGTACGTAAAGGTCTATTTTTAGCACCACTTCAGAGATAAAAATGGTGGACACAAAATGATCATAAATCATCATTATTTTGAAAAATCGGACATTATTTCAGAAAACCGTATTCAAACTATCATTTTGGGACAAAATCCTCAAAATAGAACAATCGTGAATTTCTGGGGGAAAATTAATTCAATGAAATGGTTTTCACGAAATACTAATAAAATATTTGAAATATCAAGTTTATCCAAACGTAAATATTGTTTTAAGCAATTATATATGCAGCTTATGTCATTTTCAGGGTACATTCATTCATTCGGAAATTCCAAGTGCAACTTGGAACTTCTACCGACGGGATGTAAACGTGTTCTAGATGGAGAACTATCACAATCTCCGGGAAAAGAATTCGAGATTTCGACCAAGTGTCATGGTGATAAAATCCATAATATATTTTTCTTTCTATTTATGTTCAATCTTGGTCTTCAAAAGTATTCAAAATTTATGTTATCAATATATTTTGTGAGAAAATCATATTTAAAAATACAAGAATTTCAGTATACTGGCCCCGTCAAAAATAAAAGATTATACAAAGAAAACAAAACGTAAAAGGCTCTCCATGGAAAATCATGCAGAGGTTGGCACATCAAATTTCTGAGATTTTTTTTTCTATCAATTTAAAATTACTCATACATAATATCAAAATATGAATTGATTTAATTTACTACTCTGCTAACGTGTTAACTGTGATATTCCGTGAACGTCAGATACCGACAACTTTATCTCATAATGTACACTGTACATATTCATGATACGTGTTGTCAAGACTTTGAATTAATTCATATGTTGTAAATTCATCAATTTGTTTGATATAGTTTTTCCAAGCACAACAGCAATTCTTTAAAAAAGGTTCAAAATTAATTTACCGGTACCCGGAATTTTGTATGAAAATTTTGTATTTTGGCTAATAATTCAAACATTTTATGTACAGCCCTCACTTTTTAAGCTCCCTTCTAAATATCAAGAGAAGATGATGATACTCCTAATACATTCTTTCAAACTCTCAAATTTTATATGATGATTTTTTCGTAATGCAAGTGCAAAAAGGACATTATACAATTATTG
Organism: Ostrea edulis; assembly: GCF_947568905.1. Classification (NCBI taxonomy): domain Eukaryota; kingdom Metazoa; phylum Mollusca; class Bivalvia; order Ostreida; family Ostreidae; genus Ostrea; species Ostrea edulis. Next base: position 73,243,963 of record NC_079172.1, on the reverse strand, counting down.
CTGTTTTTGAGGTCAATACGATGATTTAGACACCTGAGGAGTACAATATTTACCGAGCCCGAAGGGAAATATGGGAAAATATGACCAATGTGAATATTGTACTTCGAAGGTGGCTAAATCATCGTATTGACCTCAAAAACAGCAATAATTGTTTTATTATATGATTAAAAAACCCTTCAAGATTGTTCTTTGCTTTAATTGTAAGTTTCAACGACCTATTTTTGATCATATGTGGAAAAAATAATTCCTAATGCTCACCTGGAAGGTCTATTTTTGGTCCTATGTGGAAAAAATAATTCCTTATGTTCACCTGGAAGGTCACATGCAGGTAAACATAACGTAGTATGATTTCTACATTGTTGGGTCTCAGCCAATTAGAGAGCTAGGAATTATTCAATCATATAATAACATTTATTGTCAATCTACTGACATTATTTTTTTGATATCTATATAGTTAGGAGACAGGAGTATGTATTTACTTCATGAAAGGTGAAGATAATGAACAGTGATCGATCAATCTCATCATTTGCATAAGCAATACAAAATAGATAGTTGGACATACACGGACCCCTGGACACACCGGAGGTGGGATCAGGTGCCTAGGAGGAGTAAGCATCCCCTGTCGACCGGTCACACTCGCCGTGAGAGCCCTATATCTTGATCAGGTAAACGGAGTTATCCGTAGTCAAAATCAGTGTACCACGAACGTAATGTAATGATTGATTTTTGTTGACTATGCAATGTTGTTTTGACACCAACAGACAAAATCGAGTTTATTCGGGGAGAAAAAATGGATTTAGATTTTAAGTGCAAAAAGGTCAAATTAAATACACTGTAGTTCAATAACAAGCCCCATGGCCCCAGATTTCTTACTTCCCCTTCAATGTAGAAATCTACTAAACTCAGATGCGAAACTCTTTCAAAAATAATAAGTATGAGATACACATGTACAATTAAGCTTATACTGTAGACAGGAATTCTTTATATCAATGACACTGCTAAATTATTAACTATGTACAAAATTAATATTAAACCAGTACCCGGGTATTTAAGCCATGAATTCCTCCCAAAACAACCAATGTTTCCTGGCCCACTATAACACACGCAACAATGAATTTTATAAGGTTCCAATCATCAGACTGTAGAAAATATTTTGTACCCGATACCATACGAAAATGGAATTCGTTAAAATAAGAAATGAGATAGACAAACTCGCTCAGCGTATTTAAGAAAAACATTGCTAAAATTATTCATAAATCACCAAAATACTTTTTTATTCGGGCAAGCATGTTACAAATATTATTCACACTAAACTAAGACATTTAACTGTTTACTACACGACGATATGTTCAGATGAAATATCATAGCCCTCTCCGAAATGTACACGTGGCATGGAAGAGGATTGCTATCATTTTTTTTTATATGTAAAAAGTATCTAATGCAAAAAAAAAAAAAAAAAAAAACCAAACCAAAAAAAAAAAAAAAAAAAAAAAAAAAAAAAAAAAAAACAACCAACCAACCTCTTTAATCTTTAATAAACTGTTTAGACTTGAAGACGCAGTTATAATTGACATGCATCTTTTACTATGGGGTAATGCCTCCTTTTTTACGAGATGAACTGCTTTGTTTTCTCAGCAGTTCACAAATATAACACTGAATCTGGTAGCTTTGATTAATACACGTATACTTATATATTGCACCACTTGTCTATTTCGATTTTTATGTAATTATAGCCATATGACAATTGCACCGAATACTGTGTACTAACGTTAGGAGAGGAACTTGTTAGTTGTCAGAACTTGTTTCCAATCCTTTTGTTTACTGTTTCTATATATAATAAAATCTAAATCCAAATCGGTATAGTTATTTACAACGTTGTGCAGTGTGACAGGGGTTTACATGAAAAGCAGTGATTTCCTCAGAAAATTTGTAAATTAGTTTGATATAATTAATTCTTTTTTCCCAGAACAAGATTCCATATTTTGTTGACATTTCCTTCAATATACATGAAGTACCCAAAATATGTTGCACTACATACATGTTAACCTTTAAAAGCGATTTTGTGGCAAATTCTGCAGTGCACTACATAATTATATGTTCGGCTGCAGATGCAGTATTCTTACAACACAAAAGATATCGGGTTTTCAAAAAACAAAACAACCAAAAAACAATATTCAATGCAAAGTTGATTTCCTCCATTCCTTCTATACGAGTATCATTTGATTAACAGGAACTATTTTTTGTCTCGGAGATGCTATCCCATGCTTGCTTTGACCTGTTCGGTATGATGTTGTTTCCGGTGACTTACTTCCTTTGAATTTTTAACTGGCGATTTTTATATTTAAAAAAAAAAACCCGAAACCTTGTTCTGTGGATATGGAACAATCTGGAAATGACGTAAAAATAAACGGTTATACCGACAACTCACTCTAAACTTCTATGACAGCGCAGCTTTGTCCGAATTGACGGTAAGCACAATGGTGTTTGAATGTAAAGCCAAACTATATCATATTAATTGTTTTATTACAAGGACGAGTGGCATACTTGTAAAACATTTATTACCTTTGAGTACCATACATATATAATGACTCACAGTTATGTCGAATAAGCTTATAATTAATCATTGCATATACCAATGTGAATTTCATATCCCACGGAAATTAGCACGTGTTATTCAATTATCTAAGAACGGTGACTCTTCTTTTCCTTCCAATTACAGACCAGTGTCTTTGTTGAGTTGTACTGTATATGTAAACTATTTGAAAGAATAATTTTAATCATGTACACGATATATAACTACCTGCACTCAAACAACATTTATATAAATATCAAGCAAGTTAAAAGCGTTTAAAACACTAAAAGACTGCACTGTTTGGTAAATGAAAATCTAAGATTTGAAAAGTGTTATTCATGTTCTGCAAGCAGCAGTGTAATACGTCATAGAAGACAAAGGGCGACAATCGTGTCGATACTGTAACGTACAATCTATGTTTGTTTAGATTTATACAAACAATAGAAAAAAATTATGATGTATCTCTAGATCCACTCGATTCGTAAAATGACAGTGATGTTTAACTAATTACTCGCGACCCTTGACACGGTTAATTCAAAGATCTGTGTCACGAATTAGGGCTCACGGCGGGTGTGACCGGTCGACAGGGGATGCTTACTCCTCCTAGGCACTTGATCCCACCTCTGGTATGTCCAGGGATCCGTGTTTGCTCACCTCTATTTTGTATTGATTTTAGGAGTTATGAGATTGATCACTGTTCGTTATCTTCACCTTTATAGGAGTTATGAGATTGTTCACTGTTCGTTATCTTCACCTTTATAGGAGTTATGAGATTGATCACTGTTCGTTATCTTCACCTTTATAGGAGTTATGAGATTGTTCACTGTTCGTTATCTTCACCTTTATAGGAGTTGTGAAATTCACCACTGTTTGTTATCTTCACCTTTATAGATGTTATGAGATTGATCACTGTTTGTTATCTTCACCTTTCATACAATACAGAATAACGCACCACTTTGCATTTTCAGCGTATTTAAATCAACGCCATGACGATCCCTGTTCGCTTTACGCAATGCATTATGGGCCTGTATCATACAATCACTGTGTCCATCATCAGGTAGTGCAGAACATATTCCCCGAGGAGCTGTAAAAAACACCGGTGTGCTATTACCCGTGGCCGCAAGGCAAATGTAACAACTTTTTGTATAGCCTACTACATCTATAAGAAATTTGAATTTTGAAAATACATAAAGGTATGAACTGTCACAGTGACGTATCATGCCAGTATACATGTACGTTTGCCAGCGTAGAATATTGAAGTTCACACCTTTATGGTTTTTAAAAAAAAAAAAAAAAAAAAAGAACCACGCACACTAACTCTGGATTCCCACCTACTTTTTCAACTCTTATATCTTAATAAGCCTTGCAATTTTGCTAATGATATTTTTTTAAATGCAAAATAGAATCCATTAGTAATTGATTATTCACTTTAATACCAGTGTTAATCAATCAATTGCTCATAATTCTAATTCCTTCTGATTAGGGGGTAGAAAATATGTTCCTTGAAACCGGGCTTTAAAAAACGTCATATTTTAAAATCCTTATTGATACCAATAAATAATAATTTAATTTGTCAAATTACTTTATGTTATTGAGTAAAAAAAAAAAAGGTTGATTTTCATTTTTCACACTCTAACGGTAACCGCATTTGCAATAATTGATCACAGAAGGAACATTTTCGCTGTGTTTTGGTCTGTAAGCACACTATGTTCCCCTCGTGAAACAAAACAGGTGTTGGTATACATTTGCCAAATGACAATTTATAGTACCTACAAAAAGGAATTTGTGTTTCATGGGAGGGGGATGTTTTAAAAATATCATCCGCTTTCCATTAATTCCTTTTAGTGAAATGCGTGATTTTTTAAAACCCAAATTATAGAGTTATCTCTCTTTGTTTTGTCGAATAAACTTTTATGAAAATTCATATAAATATCTATATTGACATTTAAAAAATCATTTAGAAATAATAATTTTTAGAAATCGACCAGGAAGTACGTAGTTGGCGAAACAATACTATCGTTCGCAGTTCTTTACTTTTTATACTTGCATTGCGCTGGAATATTCCAAGCCGTTAAAATAGAATCACTATATTTATCAAGATTCATACGCGCTTTGTTCACAACTGCAACACATTCATGAGGAAATATCTATTGCAATTTGTAGAGATATCAAACTTTTAAGGCAAAAACATTGAAATTGTAAAAATATATACATGTATGTATAGGACAATCACAACGAAGAACTTGTCGACTAGGGACGACTCCTGTCACGTGGTAATTCATTTCGTCGTGACGTAAAACATTTCTTATCTTTGGGTAGGTCAGTTTGTCTTGTAATAAACACAATCATCACTCACTATTACATCATACAAGCTTTTAATTGGATAAAGATCAGCATTATTTACGAAATAGTTTTTATACCCTATACATATGCAGCATTATTTACAAGATCGTTTTTATACCCTATACATATGGTTTGTGAAGTATTTGTACTTGATTGACACATGTGATATAAACGAAATTCTAGGCGTTCTATTTTTAGAACGATGGTTGTCAAAATTCAAAATAAGGATGATGCAATTGTTATCTGTGTCTTAAAAACGAAGGCTCGGGAAGCTTCGTTTTAAATCAGTACAAATAAACTAAATGTTGTCAGTGGTAGTATTCTCTAAGCATTCGTATAGGCACTCTACAGAATTACGTTTGGACTTCTACATCTGGGAAGTGGATTGTACTTGTTCAACTGATTTGTGACAGTTTATTCGTTCGTGTGCGGATCCAGCACGGAGTTAAATCAGCATCCGGCACTGTTTTTGTGAACTTTAGTCAGAACTGTTGTAAATTTACTCTTAGTTAATTTGTTCATTGATAAAGGTTTCTGTAAATATTTGTAAACAAATTGTTAAATCTCTGTATATTTTGTGATTGATTTCTGCTGGTTACAGGGATTATTCTGACCCATACCAGAGTATAGAAAAGATATTAGATATATAAATACGGTGTACTATAAAGCAAGCTGGCGCTCCGTTTTCACTGTGAAGCATGTAATGTCTGTTGTACATGTAATATATAATGACAACGACAGTGTAACCATTTCTTATTGTCTTGTAACAATCATTACCATTCATGAAATAACAACAGCACATCACCTGGAGATGTATATACTTTTATCTGCTTCATACCTGGATATTTTATTGAACAGCAAACTAACAACTCAACTTTATGATAAACGGGATGACTTCAGCTCCTATTTCAACTCCCTATATTTATGTAGCAATATACCATTATTACCTGCATATGGTATTTATTTGATACCCACGAGCATGTTCTGCGTATGATCAGTTTTTTTAAATAGAGGTAATCTACTGACAAATAAGTTGAGAGTTTTCAATAGTCTTGTTTAAAGTCAACATTTTGCAAATTCTATGGTTGTTATAACGATCTAATTTACAAATACAACCTGCCTTTGGACATCTAAAGGTAAAATGCTATCTGACGTGTTTCCTACTAATTGGTAGGTCGTTTTTACATACTGAATTTAACTACGGATTACTCTGTTTACCTGATCAAAGCGGGGTGACCGGTTAATAGGGGATGTTTCCTCATCAAGCGCCCAGCATTATAAATGAAATTCGACGGTCTCTCTGATGGGAGCTTGTTTTCGTGTGACTGATGACCTCCGGTTTTCTTATCAGAAAAACCGTGGACTTTCAATTTCCATAATTATTCTTAGGCAATGGGCTGATGCCCCCCCCCCCCCCCCTAAAAACACACTTTTCTGATAGACGACCCTGATCTTCTAGTATAGATATAAAACTATCTAATGATGATGATGCCTTCATAACAAGCATACACACACATGTATGTTGCTATATATCGACCATCAAACTCCATAAAGATTGGGGCAGTCAATAATATCATATCAACTGCACATTCATTCAATTTGCAGTCATACAAAATGACTATGCAGTAAAGATGATTTTTTTGTTTTGCAAAGTCAATACGAAATTTTGATTATCTCTCAGTTCAAACCTTAAGGGTATGGTTCCTGTATGATTTGTAGGTGTACAAATGTTTATCAGCATTCACTGTTATTTCGGAATTAACGATACCGTTTTCTTTTTTGTATTCTAGTCGGCCTCTGGCGGGAAATGAGATGACGATATTTAGCGTGCGATATGTCTCAGCGTGCCTTTAAAGAAGATAATGTATATAATGATATCTGATCGAATAAATAACCATCTCCCCGAGAGATTGGACTTTTCTCTACGTCTGTGATGCTGAATGCTGGCCGCCAATCTGACGGCGCCGTTTTGTCGTAAATTAATCACAAACGGAATAGGTGATAAGAACTAATCGCTAAGTCTTAAACGTTTCTATCACCCCGATTTCCTGAATTTGTTGTCCTAATGGCGCTTGATAAACTTTAAATTGACACTAACATGTGCAATTATCCGCAAATTGGAAAAATATAGAATTGAAAAAGTGTTTTATTGTGCTGTATCCCCTAGGCTGTAGAGTGGAACGGTACAGAATATCTGTAATGCCGAGTCCAAAAAATCACACCGACGGATGCTGTCAGCCGCGCGCTGTGATTGGCCATATCTCATAAGATCTTTGACAAGTAAACTTACGAATTACTTTTCGTTGATACAGCAATTAAAGATACTAAGTGATATATTTGATAAGCTTTTTGCCGAGCGTGGGCCTGCCATACCTGTGATTTAAATATATTTCGGCACCACTATTTATAATATGTCACCCCGCAAGATAAATTGGAAATTTCAGTCATGATATCATATTTACCAAAAATTACAGGATTCTGGAAATGCCTGTCAACGGTTTCAACGAACTCATAAAGCAGTGATATCATGCTCAGTTTATGAATTGTATGTCACGTGATACGCCAATATCAAAAGCTAAGCGTAAAGTGATTGATAGCTACATTGATATACAAAACTATCTGCATTGAAGCTTCGAATTGATATTTTTTGTTTAATCTTATCCAAGAAGCATGTCTCGTTTTCATGTCATGCGCACTTACTAATTACATATGTAGGCTATCATGAATACATATTGGTATTTCAAGTTCACATAAAGAACAAATAAGACAGGAAGAATTGAACATCTTATTGTTATTTTCCATGAGATTAAATAATGTTTCAACCTCCGAGAAGACCCGTTACGAGCTTGTTCAATCTCCGACAAGATTTGGCCTCATTACGACAGGAAACGTTGAATGTTAGCACATACCAGCTGCCTGTATTATACTGCAGGACATGCAAGTTGAACGTCACATTACAGTCAAGCTTAATATACAATGTACTACTGTATTTAAGCTGACTGTACCAGCACAACCATGTTGTTTTACATCCATTTCCAGAATTTTGCATTTAAGCATAGACGTCCACAACTTGAGGTGAAGTACCACAAACTTTGATCTACACAGTCATGACAATCAAGACCGTATCAACGAGGTGAAGTACCACAAACTTTGATCTACACAGTCATGACAATCAATACTGTAACAGCGAGTGTTCGTCCTCGTGCCAACGCCTTTCCGTTTTAAGGAGCAATGCTACATTATGTACATCAGAGAAATTATTTTGAAATTGATCACTTTAAAATTTACATTATATACATAGGTATTTAAAAATGCAGTTTTAGTAGAAAGTAATCTGAAAAAAAGTTTTTTTAAACCCCTGCTGGATTCGAACTCACAATCTAGAATTCAGCAGTCCTCCTACTGAGCTACGCAACCATATAATGATATTTGAAATGAATAGACAAATACAGCTGATATCTATATTTTCATTCATGTTTTAAAAGGAAGTCAGCCATTATGACGATGAAGGGTACCTCCTTAAAATATCCAAAAAGACCCGCGGCTTTCATTCTAATGCCGGACGCTTGGCGGAGCAACAGTCACTACTTATGTTAACGTCTTCCGTTTTACGCGGCGCTGGGATCGGGAATAGAGCTCCGGTCTTCCGGCTGCGAATATAAGCTGAATGTTTTAGTACAGTTATATGTAAGTACATCCAGGATAAATTTATTAGTACATAGATTGTATTGTATATTTTTAAAACGTCCCGCTCGAGAATTTTTCATTCATATGGAGACGTCACCATTGCCGGTGGAAGGCTGCAAAATTTCGTAATCTCATCCGAAGGACCGCCCCATTTAGACACCTTTTTCGATAAGCAAGGGGTATTGAGGACTTATCCTAACCCAGATACCCACGGGATTATCACGTAGTACGAAACTGAAAGGAAATGTCCGAACGTGTACATAATTATTGTCAATAATGAAGAAAAAAAATCAAACGATAGAACAGCAAGTTCTCAAAATACAGTGCTGAAAGGAAATGTCAGATTTTGAATGTAGTCCGGGATGTAAACTATTTAAGGTCAAATAATTTTACAGAAAGCATAAGTACGATACATAAAAAGAAGTTGCTCTCCTTTAAAAGGGGACTGTAATACGTGGATTGTGTGTATGTGTTTAAGTTGAAATTAAAATTAATTTAAAACACATTTTTAAATTTTAGCCTCAACCTCTGAGTTAACAGTGATCCCGATATTCGTCTGGACCTTATAGTTCAAATTCATCAGGGGACAAAATCTGGTCTAGACGCTTGAGATTCCAATGAAAGGTGAAGATAACGAACAGTGATCAATCTCATAACTCCTATAAGCAATACAAAATAGATAGTTGGGCAAACACTAACCCCTGGACACACCAGAGATGGGATCAGGTACCTAGGAGGAGTAAGCATCCCCTGTTGACCGGTCACACCCGCCGTGAGCCCTATATCCTGATCAGGTAAACGGAGTTATCCGTAGTCAAAATCAGTGTGCCATGAACGATCTAACAATCTGTATGAAACACGTCAGACAGCATTTGACCCAATGATAGGTTGTATTGGCAAACTAGATCATTATAACGACCATGCTGACTTAATCGAGACTGTTAATACTCCTGTACCATTATCTTGTTTGTCAGTAGCTTGCCTCGATTAAAAAACTGACCATACGCAGAACAAGTTCTTGCATATCGAATCAGTTGAGATATATAAACACCATGTGCAGGTGATAATGGAATATTGCTACATAAATATGGGAAGTTGACGATGGCTGAAATCATCCTGTTTGTCATAAAGTTGAGTTGTCTGTCTCAGTAGAAAGACACATGATAAAAATATAACTTTTAACTTAAATGGTACAACTCTTGTCTGAAGTGAAGCTGTTTGGGGTTACTATTGATTTTAGTCTAAATTTTAATTCCCATATTTCAGATATTTGTAAGAAAGCACTCGTCAATTAAACATACTAAAGCGAATAGGGAAATATCTTTGTAGGTTGGGTAAACTCACCATCTACCCTTCTTTTATCATGTCAAACTTTAGTTACTGTCCTCTGGTATGCCACTTTTGTAGTGAACACAATTGTAAAAAAAAAAAAAAAAAATGAAGAACGAGCTCTACGATTTAGATATGAAGACCATATTAGTACTTAAAATCAACTCTTAGGTAAATCAAATCTTCCCTCACTGAAAACCAGGCATATGAAAGCCATGAACCTTGAAGCTTTTAAAATTGTAAATGAGCAAAGTCCTCTGTTTCTACAAGACTCGGTCCATCTAAGAAATTCAAAATACAATTTCAGATACCAAAAAGGTTAAGAACTACTAGGTATGACAAACAGTCATTCAGCTAGGCAGCCGCCACACTGCGGAACTCCTTACCTAACAATGTAAGGGATCTATCTACCATCAATCAATTTCGAACATTCAATGACACTTGGAAGGGGGGGGGGGGGGGGCAGATACAGCTCCTGTCGAGGACACGGTGTGGAGGTGCATGACTGAATGAATATATCATTTTTCAATTTACTGTTTTAGTTTGCTTTTTCGTTTTATGCAAACTTTGCAGCCTTTCATTTGCATTACTACAAAATTTTGTTTGAAAGATTTTTATATTTTTCTTAACCTTTTTTGTATATTTTGTAACTAAGTAATCAGACTCTGAATGTTTAAATGATAATCTGATATTATTTTTCCTTTGGCTGTTTTGTCAAGGTTTGCAATTAAAGAAGTTCGCATTTGAGTTTTGTAATATTGTTAATTTTGTGGAAGTACATGTGAATTTTTTATTTTTAAATTGAAGTCGAGTTATGAATTTAACTTAATAAATGTATTAAATTAATAACAAAAACTGGGGTCATAGTGCTTGATCCTGAGCTACAGTGTGTTAAACTTGAAATGTTTTGCACTTAAAATTTACTTACGATTTATTTCCATAAACTCGATTTGTCTGTTGGTGTCAACACAACATAATCAACACAAATCAATCATTACATGAAGTAAATATATACACACGTACATGCACTCATATCTTCTATCAATATATAGACATAAAAAGTTTAATGCTAGTAGATTGGAAATAAATAATGACCTTTTCGCACTTGAGATATCTGTCCAATTATGAAATTGCACTTATGTTACAAAGTCTTGCCTTAAGATATAAGATTAAAAACGATGTTTGAATAAAGATGAATATTCTGTTCCATATTATTACTGCAACGGGACAAGAAATAAACAAATTATGTATGTCAGACTACGTATGGAGTCCAGTACTTTAAAGGAACACCTTTATGCCAACAACTTAATCGAGAGTCCATACTGTTCATGTGGCCAAATTGAAAACACTGAACATTTTTTTACTAGAATGTCCATATTACACACACCTTCGATAAAGTTACCTTCAACAATTGCCATCAAACACAACCTTCAATGTTCTGTTGTATGGTAAGAAAACTCGGAGTCAAGGCACGAATAAAGAAATAAAGTCGTTCATCATAGTAAAAAGTAAACGTTTTTCTTAGGAAAAACGAATAAGGTGTTTTATGCTTTCTTTTACATTATTTAGTTTTATTTAACAACAATTTAAACTTAGGTAAACAATTGAATGCATCGAAGATATACTTATTTAAGATCATTTCATCATACTGTGTGAATATTGTATAATATTTGTCTCTTTTTTCTTTTCACATTTGATATACATATGTTCCTTCCATGGGTGTCAATACTATTTGTAGTTAAAATTGGAAAACGGACTAGCATAAGTTGCAAATGTTTTCCCCCAAATCCTTTTGCCGTTATGATAACGATTGTTATATCTATATATGTGAATACATGTACAATGCAGTAAAATATGTTTGTACTAAGGTATAAAATGGAACTTTAAAAGTGCCACATTATTTATAATCTGACTATGTTCAATTCCACATGCCTTCATTTATATAGAAAAGTTTCTAAACACGGATATTTGCTTAGTACTATATTTTCGTCATTCTAAGCACAGGCAATTGCATCGCTTGGGGGTCGACTTTACTATATAAACACCTGTGATACTGTGATTTAGATAAAAATAGACATAATAAGACATTTGTATATTTATAAAGGCTTGTTATTAGCATAATTCATGTACTATAATGAATCAATATTGATCATTATTAGTATTTGAGTCTCTAAATCGTTATGGGTCCTTCCACCTCTTTTGGGTAATTAGTCATAACTACCGTTAATGGTTGGGATTTTGAAAGTACAGACGGTTTAAAAATTTTCAGTCACTTGGAGCTATTACGGACTTCATTTTATGAATTGGGGTTAGAAATTCATTTTAAAAATGATATTTATGCTGCACATTTTATTTGATATATTGTTGCAATGCTCAAACACTCTGTGTAGTCGTATAGTGTCAGGGCCCAGCTAAAAGTCAACCAAAAAATAACAGGCATTTTTCTGAGTTCATTTCTGCATATCTTGGGAAGTATACGGAATTTCGGGATGAACTTTGGTAGTAATGTAGATTGATTATGTATGAATAAATTAAAATACAAAGTAGAATTTTATGTCAATTAATTTATTGTTTTTACATCGGCTAACTTGGGTACCCTATATTTAGAGTTCTATACCTTTACTCTTTATATAGTAAATTCGACCCCCAAGCGATGCAATTGCCTGTGATTCTAAGCGTAAACGAGTTGCTCTCCTTTTAAAAAGGACCGCAATGCATGGACCATAGACATGTGCTCTAACAGAAACTTAATATTCTGGGTTGAAATAAATCAATGTGTTATAAAACATAATATTATTTCAAACATGCCAACATTTCATTACAAGCCTTTTGCTAGAGCTGCAGTAACATGGTATGCTTATGAAATATTTGTAGCTTTGACTTTTAACCTCCGAATTAAGAATCATCTTGTCATTTGATCTTAACTTTGAAATTCAAATTCAACAGGGGACAAAATCTGGTCTAGATAATAACTTTTGAGTTTCATACATCCAAAGATAAAATTCTGGCAACAAAACACTGATGCTAACAAGCTTGAATGTCGTTTTACATTTCCCTAGATCCGTGCAAATTCACCAATGACGCCCATTTTAAGATACATTGTATGAGCAGCAATATATATTCTCTATTTTGTTGAACATTGCTGAGGTGAAAATATTGTCATGCATGAATCAATAAATAAATGAGACTACATACATGTATAAAGATAAAATCGGTTATATTTATCAAGAACAATAACATCTGGGTTTTTTTTAAACAATGCAGAACATTTTTCTTTAAAAAATATTCTTTTATGAAACAATGACTTATCCCGATAACTGACTTCTTCTTGTATACGGTCATGTGCTACCCTGTTAGGTTCCAATCTATAAATAAATGTCGCGTCACCGATCCGAATTTAGTGCATGCGCAAGCTGACTTTACCTACACTCGCTTATACTTTCTGCGTGGACTCAGAAGTCCACACAACACTTCAGAGAGTGACAAATGGCACTGGTCACAGTGTTTCCTATACCAGTGCAGCACTGGAGAAAGATATTCAACCTGTTTCTGTAAAGTAATAGCACATAACAAATCTGTGTTACATGTTATAGATGACTGGGAGAGTTGGGAATATATGATCAAGACGACGCTAGCGCCGATTCCCTGCGGAAGAACATCCAGCATATACGTACGATTATTTTTTGAAATTGAAAAGTTTCATTTACCTTATTTAGTAAAGCAATTGCAATTTGGTAGACAGTGCCCTAAACATTTTTTAAAAACCCTGCTAGACTCAAACCCACAATCTGCAGTCGACATATATCTTTTAATCTTTCATCATGTTTAGCAGACGGCACATTAATCCACTGGGCTATCCGGCTAGGTAATACAGACGCCACATTAACCTGCTGGACTATCTGGCTAGGTAATACAAACGACACATTAACCCGCTGGGCTATCTGGCTAAGTAATACAGGCTCCACATTAACCCACTGGGCTATCTGGGCAGGTAATACAGACGCTACATTAACCCACTGGGCTATATGGCTAGGTAATACAGACGCCACATTAACCCACTCGGCTATCTGGTTAGGTAATACAGTTTAAAAGGGTAAGGGATATTTACTACTAATATTTATCTTCCATTTAAATTTCGAAAGAAAGCCAACCATCGTTCCTCCTTAATTTGATAAATTGAATGATGTTCAGGTTAGTAATTCTATCTCATATTTCATTGTGTCTCACGTTTGGATGGTTTTCAGCTGAATGTCCTTTGTGCATCGTCTTCTACATTTTTCTTGCTACATAGATTATGAAACTCGCTCAACAAGACAGACTCGTGTTTCAAAAAGCGGTACATCGTCAGAGATTAATCGTTAACTATTTGTTGTATCAACATAGTTTTGAAAACTCGCCGTCACTTTTATACCAATTTTGACAGGAGCTGTATCCAATATTCGCTGTAGATTCGTCATATAGCACAAACTATGAAAATATTGTATAACTATCACATATTTTAAAAAAAAGTAAAAAAAAAAAACAAACCCAAAAGCAATCATACTTTGTGACACAATTTCAACGAATGACACAATTTCAAAGCAAGTTTTCCATTTTCACATTTACATGTAGTTTTCATTGATTTTCAGATGCACCATTCCCCTGTGTGATCGTGTCAATCATCTAGAACTTCTGTGAAAATGTACGGGGTGGGTTTGGATAGTGTGCATGGGGAGGAGTAAAGGGATGGTGTCAGTGTGCTTTGTGTAAAACCACCAGGTTCGGACCTTGCATTTGTCAACGCGACGCTTTACTCATACATGTATATACATGTAAGAATACCCTGTTTAATTTGCAGCGAGTAACAGTTACTGCAACTTGTGACAATATATTCACTCGTGAATGAAACAAAATATCAGAAACTAACAGCGTTTTACGAACGATCTCTATATGGCATTCCTTTAATGTAAATTTTGATAATTATGCTATATATCTAAAACTGCACAATGAAATCCGTAAATAAAATATGTGGTATCTAGATTTGATTTATTAAATCAAAATTGATATTCTGAAGGATGTTGTTTTAATAAGGTTGATTCAATATTTCACTGGTATACTCTACATTTATGAAATATTCCATTTCTGTGCTAAAAGTAGAAAAGGCAAATGTCTTGTATTGAATTGTAGATAAGGAAGCCGTGAGCCTCCTGTACACCGTGCCCACTGTCTATAGCTGACAGCGCCTCAAAAACAGGAAGTGGAATAACGTCACAAAAACAGGAAGTGGAATAACGTCATAAAAACAGGAAGTGGAATAACGTCATAAAAACAGGAAGTGGGATAACGTCACAAAAACAGGAAGTGGAATAACGTCATAAAAACAGGAAGTGGAATAACGTCACAACATAGACGTTATTTTTGGCTTTGAGCCGAAAGTGTCAATCTACTACGGTGACGTTTTAATCAACTTGTTAAAATTATATCATTAAAAAAAAGAATCATGTAAATATACATTTGACAAAACAAGGATTAAACAAACATCATTCATACCCAGGGCAGCGTGCACCTCCAGGACCATAGTTTAGACAAATCTGAATATTCCCTACCATAGGATGCTTGTATACATTTTTGATATATGATAGCCTTACTGGTCATTCTATATATTCCAAAGTAAAACTTCAAACCCCCGTTGTGTCCCCGCGCTGGTCATGGTGGGACCTAACTGGATTCTATACTACGAGAGAATGCTTGCGAATCAATTTCATTCACTTCACCCTTGTGGAACTTGAGGCTACTATTATGAAATTTATAAATTTTCACGTGCATTTAATTTGTACTTGTAACTCTGAAGCCCTGTATTGAAATCCTGGGTCATGATTTGAGCAAACTGGCCAGATTGATATGTTTCTAAACTTTTTATGATACACAGTCTGTAAACATGAATAATCACGTATCAATTATTTACTTATTAATTACTTATCAATTTACTTATCAATGGATTACACTAATCGATTCTTTAAACTAAACTTCATGGGAATACTTGTATATATCTGACACCGCACAACAGAATTTCGTGAAACTTTATAGTTAATAAAGACACACTGTCCATATTCCCTGAAAATTCTGATTCAATAATTTTTCTGGGAGTTATGCCCCTTTTGAACTTAGAATTTCGAGCCCGTCTGTCCTGTTCTTGCAGTATTACATAGCATTACCATTCATTATGTGAGGCTTTGTCAAGCAATGTTGGAGCATAGGGTACGTACGCATGCTCTCTTTTGCTTTCTTTCATTTCTTACAGATATCAAAAGTTATATAGTAACCCTGTAGTGGTACCCGGTACAGGCAATATTGGAATATTGACTTTGGTGTAGTGGTACCCGGTACAGACAATATTGGAATATTGACTTTGGTGTTTTGAATGAACACTACATGCCTAACAAAAATAGTATCATAGTAAACAATAGGTTTTTTTTTTGTTTGTTAAACATTTGAAAAACATTGAATTATGTCGTAAACACTTGATTCACTTTAGTAAAACCTTAGTAAGTATAGTTTAGTATTGTCGTTAAACCTTTCGATGTTATATTTAACTATTGATAGTAAAAACTTTGATACTTTGAGGACACAAACTGGTACTTCCATTACTATTTAGTATTGTCCAACTCTCTATTTTGCATTCCTTATAGGAGTTATGAGATTGATCACTGTTCGGTATCTTCACCTTTTCACATAAAAATAAATCTTTTCCTATGTATGTATTCTGAAGCTACAATTTATTCTTAAAAATCAAGTGATAAATGTACATGATCAATGAAACCATAAAACTTTTGATGGACAGGAGGTTGTTTCTCATAGACTGAAAATTGATGTCTCAACTGTAAAAAAAAAAAGTGAAAGGTTCCTGATCAAATTATAAGAACATAAAAATAACAATTCGCTGAACATTTTTCCCGCAGGGTTCTTATTACATCACAGTAAATGTTTATTTTATGTAGTTCACCTGTTATAAGACCGCCATAGTAAAGTCAGTCACCAATTTGACAAAGCCTGGTATGTATGATATGATAAAAACATGCCGGGCTATCTATTAGATAATCACGGCTCTATATGATTTATCTCCTTTAACAACTTAATATGCACATATCATACAATTTGGACATTTTGTTGCCCGTTATTAACATACAATTATAATACAGTGTGATATAATTTTCACCCACGTCTTTGTTTTCTCTGTTATTACGGACCCAGTGATAAATTGTTCTCCCAAGGCGAGTTCTGTTTGTCCCTTGATGAGCTTGACATATGCGTCTTCCGCCTAGTCGGGATCGAGGTCGCCAAAATGACTCCATGTCTAAACTTTCCTCTCGGGTTCGGATTAGCAAAAACACGATGGCCGCAAACAATGTATTCATAGATCATCAAAAGTTGTGCGATTATGCATAATTAATTGGCAGTAAATGATGAAATAGATAATTATATAAAATCTTTTCACCCAATCATCATCTGGAGAGAGAAAAAATCAGAGGCCCATGGACCACAACGCTCCCGCGAGTCACCTTATTCACGTCGGGAAATCGTCACTGAGACACCACGAATGTGACTCGCTCCACTCCTATCAATGACCCGTTCTAAGTCCAGGGCCATGGCAGGAATTAAACAAGTTCCTGCATTATGCCTAACACTAGACCCTTATTTTGGTCCCGCTGGAGAAATTGTTTGTTTGCATGTTTACTTTATATTATAGAATCTTTCACTCATCAAAAGGCATTAATTAATAGCTTTTGGTGATATGGATATATATATCTCACAATAAAGACAAGACAATGAAAAAAACCCAAAACAAACATGTACTGCAAATGGGTATTCTACTTTCATTTTTCGAAGGAAACATATTTTGACGCCCTGTATTCTCCAAATGACCAAAAAAAAAAAAAAAAGGAATTGATACAAAATTAAATCAAAGAGTATTGCAGAAATATACAGAACTCAAAACCCGCACTATCAAATTGGACCAAAATTCGGAAGAGGTAGGTAATGATACGTTACACTACAAGAAGATTATTTCATGTTGATTTGACACTTGACACACTTTACCTTCCCGCAGGGATCCGGTTTGAAAAATAGGTTCCCAGTACCCCTTGCTTGTCGTAAGACCCGACTAAATGGGGCGGTCCTTCGGATGAGACAGCAAGTGTGGCTCGATAAAGATCCCTCCCTGCTCAAAGGCTGTAAGCGCCGAGCATATATAGGCCTACATTTTGGAACCCTTCACCGGCAATGGTGACATATCCATATGAGTGAAAATTTTGAGAGGGACGTTAAACAACATACAATCAATCCATCAACACATTTTACCTTTGGGATATTAGTGAAGACGGTTTAACGTCCTTTTGAAAATATATCTGGATCATATTATCATAGAAGCTATTGCAAAGAATCACTGGTTCGTGGGGACGTAGACTCGCGGGTAAAACGTATTCACAAAATCCACAAACTTTGATCTCCCGCGAACAATAATGATTCTACAGTACCAAGCAATAATGATTCCACAGTACTTGTCAAACTAATCGCTGATTTTGACATAGAAATAGTTTGACAATTCATGGCACTAACTCTATATTATAACTGACCATGAATATACACCGTCAAGTGATGGAATACCACCAATGCTTATAATGACCAAAAAAACAAAAAAAAAAAAAAAAAAACAAACCCACCAATATCAGTTAACACGTTCATCCCTAAGAAATTAGTACAATAGCACCAATGGAACGCATCATTTGCACTATGAGTGACTGAAAGAAAAACACTTTTGTTAACACTGTACAATAATATACGCCTTCACCGAGTCGAGTTTCAACCCGCATACATGTATCCAGAAACACTTACCTTTAAAGATTTCATGGGGTAGGACACCTTAGTTGTTACTTTTGCTGCTAAATAGGGGCAGATGAGTTGCAGGTCTCAAAATAACGCATCATATTTTTAACGTTAATTGCTAATATCCAGCCAAGCGGATGATTGCTATTGAAGACGTACTAGGACACGAGCACTGCGCTCGTCTTAAACTTTCTTATAAATGATACAATATGTGTTTCTGAATTATTTGAAACACAACTATAATACTGATTCTGCTGACGTCCAATTAAAAATTTATCAAATGGCGTCGTCAACTGTTAGAAACAAAAATGCATGCATATAATTATCAAAAGCCCATTAACTATTACAATATCAGAAAAATTCCCTGACTGAAAATAACTTGTATAAGCATAGTTGATATCTAGCACAGAACTTGGGAAAATAAATTAAAATTATAATTCTTTGCTTTCTTTTTTTTTTTTTTTTTTTTAACATTTTAGGAACAAGAAATATAGGTACAAGATACATGTCAAAGAGTATCTCCTTCTTTCTCTCTCTCTTCTCTCTCTCTTTCTCCCCCCTCTCTCTCCACTCACACACACCCTCTCTCTCTCTCTCTCTCTCTCTGGGGTTGGTATACAGTTGGATCTGTTTTAAGAGAATATTCGAATGGCACATGTAAGAATGATAGTGAAGCCCTGCAATGAGACTATAATTGACCAGATTTTGTCTGTAGATATTCTTTTTTGTTTTTAAACATGACTAAGTTCAGATTTTATCTGTGGGTATTCTTTTCGTTTTTAGACATGACTAAGTTCAGATTTTGTCTGTAGGTATTCTTTTTCTTTGAGACATGACTAAGTTCTTTATCTAAAAATATCTTTTAAATCTATTCCGTGTATGAGTTGCGTCTACCATATGGAATATGTTCACTGCATTTATGAAAGGCCTTTAAAGGAAAATATGCCCAATCTTTATATTAAATTTTAATAAGGACATCAATACTGCGACATTCTAAGAATAATTTAATATCCCCATCATCTTGCGTAATTTTCGACAAGTCACTAAGTATGGATGACCAGATCAGTACAATTTCCAGGCAGTGTTTTCTTACATTGCGAAACATTGGTCGCATACTGCACTTCATTACAGGAAGTGCTTGTAAGACGTTTGTGTGTTCCCTCGTAACTTCCGGATTGGATTAAGGAAATGTGCTACTACATGTGTTGGGTAACAATTTATTATCTAGATTACAGAGGATCCATAATACTGCGGCGATAATCAAAACGATGTTTTAGCTTATCTTTAATTACCATTCATCTTAAATGCTTTGTATCTACTAATTTGCGCAATGTAACTAATTCTTAAGATTCGTATTATACTTTATGTGCATTTTATATCACTTGCTAAATCTTTATGCATATTCTTTTAAGTGCTTTGGAATAAATATTGTATATTTTAATATCAAATATACATACAAACACTACAATTGTAGAGACACGAGTATAAATGAAAATATATTCAAAATACGACCCGTGTTTTGACCTACTTCCCCTCAAGACGATCCGAGTGCTAACCACGTGACCGTCATCATAGGATTACATGTGCTTTGCCATAGAATTTTGAATCTGTGCATATCTAACTATCCATTTAGTGTTTTACTCATGATCCAGCATTATGAATTTAGTCTGATTGATCCCTATTTCTATACATGTATATACAAAAGGTGAACACGATGTCTAAGCTTACTGACGTCATTGTTTTCTTTCTGATCACATGAGAAGAAGGAGCTTGCAATGCATAAATTATATAAATAAGGCTGTTCGAAGATATACTAGAGTTAAGTTAGTCAAGAATTAACTTCATTTGTGACCCATGCCTTTCATTTGGAATGAAATAGTTTACGTTACATAAGCTGTTATATAAATATCTTTATAGATGCACCAACCACGTTAGTTTGAATAAAAAAAAATTAATTATTAGTACACATGTACCTTTAGAAGTTCGTTCTAATTTTGAAAAGAAAGGAACGGCCTTGTCTGTATAAAAACCACTTACAGCTAACTACAAGACTGTCTAATGCAGTGGCATGACGCTATTTAGATTCCGCTTCTTTCATTTCAATTTTGAACATGAAACGTGCGGTGATTATTGAAGACAGGTGTATTGTCTCCAAGATAAAACATTGGAATTCTTGTAATGTAAATTATGAAAATGAATTAATGTTAATGCAATGCTGTGGCTGTAATTTGAGAATTCTCCTTGGTAAATCGTTGATGGGACATTTTGTTAAGATGTTGTCGCTCATTTTCATTCAAGCTGACGTATATAAAACCTATGTTGAATAAAATATTAGGGTAACGTAAATGTTCATGTTCAGTTATTGAAAAACAAAATAGTTTTCTTTTCCTAGTGTCTACCTATACCTTATGATATATTTCTAGTGTCTACCTAAACCTTATCATACATTTCTAGTGTCTACCTAAATCTTATGATACATTTCTAGAGTCTACCTAAACCTCATCATACATTTCTAGAGTCTACCTAAATCTTATGCTACATTTCTAATGTCTACCTAAACCTTATGATACATTTCTAATGTCTACCTAAACCTTATGGTACATTTCTAGAGTCTACCTAAATCTTATGACACATTTCTAGAGTCTACCTAAACCTTATGATACATTTCTAATGTTTACCTAAACCTTATGGTACATTTCTAATGTTTACCTAAATCTTATGATGTAAAACTTATACGGTACCAATTTTGATGCACCAGATGTGCATTTCGACAAATAATGTCTCTTCAGTGATGCTCAACCGAAATGTTTGAAATCCGAAATAACAATGAAGTTCCAGAGTCTACCTATACCTTATCATACATTTCTAATACCTTCGTAAACTTTATGATATATTTCTAATGTCTACCTAAACCTTAACATACATTTCTAGTGTCTATCTATTATCCAGTCAACTATAAACTGATATTGACCGGAAATCTCATAATCTGTAAAGTAACTGAATAGGACAAACACTGTTACATGAATCTATGGACTAATTTTCGGTTTGGAGGGGAAAGTAAAATAAAACCTGACTATTCTAAACCAATAGATGAAACTATAACCATCGTTTCGCTGCATTGTCTACGTAACAAACCCTCTTGATGTAGGGATAAAGTATGGGAAAATGCCGGGGTGCTTTAACTATTGCAGAGACGGATTACGACTAGGAAGATGGACCAATTACCAGCACGCGAAACGATTTATTTCAATAAACGACTGGCGTTTATTGATCAATTACCTTTATTTCTCTAAGTCGTTTAATGATAAAATTACAGATCTTCCAATGGGGAGTTTCGTTCCTGGTAATATTTTGATAGGAAATTAACTATTTAATAGCAATCAAATCGTTATTGCAAATGCCAATATGGCCAAACTAACCGTCTTTGAAATTGCTTTTGTGCTGCGGATAAGCTTTCTTCTACGGCCTAGACAATTACAAATTGCCAAAATAAGACTTTGTTATTCTGAACTTGAACGACACAAATTGAGGCTAATTAATTCTATCGTGGATTAAGGGTCGCCTGATTTTACACTCTGTAAGATAATAGAGAAAAACGGCCCATCTAACTCTGCAAACGAGATCCATCATGCAAATCACTGGGAATAGAGTATTCCTTGGATATACAATCGATCTCGCTCCATACTTACATCTTAATGTGAACGATGTGGAGATTTTTGAAAGTCTGAAGACTAAAGTTTGCAAGTGTCAGATCAGGACCTTTTCGACAAAATTTACGTGTTTTCATTAATGATTCAAATTAATTAAGATTGATTTGAATAAATCCCTGTTTTCTCAGTTGAATACCTTTTATTAGATAAATCTACACCGAACATGCATATTTCAATTCTATTCAAGACATAAAAATTCACTTCGTTCCATGTGGGAGAGACAGGCAGATATGGTTGTAGGAGTCTGCGCATATAACATGAACTTCACATTACAGACACAAACTGTAATCAGTCTTATTCAGACAATCCTATTGTAGAATCACATAATTAGAGTATTGCAGAATGCATTTCAAATGATAGCAGAAAAATTCAATGCGTGTTTGAAATAAAGACCGGGCGATCCATAATGATTCTTCCGTTAATGCGATTGTAACAGTGTGTGCAACGTTTCACGCAGGCATGCTTTTCACGCGTTAATGGAGTACACCCGTGTGGAGCGTCGGAGTTCATACCCACGTGTATTTTTCAAAAATGAAATTTACTTCTTTTAGAATTTTGTTTCCGATTACCACTCTGCCTAACCTCCTGATCGCCCTTATTATTGATGTCAAAGAAGTTATGGAAAAAAGCTTGTTTTTTTTATCGTCCTTAATGAAACAAAATACACAAATTAGAGAGAGGTCCGTTTAGCTGTAAATAAGAGTATAGTTGTTAAGCGAGTTGTTAACCTCTACTGAGTATAAAATATGACGTCATAAGAAGTCGGGTTTTCTTTTTTATTTCGGTGAAATATGTCAAAAACCTTTCAACGAAAATTTGTCTATCTAAACATAGTCCGCATGAGTTCACCATTACAACTCCGAAGTATGTAAAACGTTACAAATAATAACATTTATTTCATAGTCGCTTCAATCTACTATAATTTTACATTTCTGGCATTTCCGAAGGCGCATTTTTATAATCATAGCATTTTACTTTTCTTTAATCATGCTGTCGGCGATCTTTGTTGATCAAATCTGTGACCTAATCAAGATCTTCATCATATCTACCCGTTAGTCTAGCAATAAATAAAAATGTATCTGTGACGTTTTACCCAAATCTTTGTTTTTTTAATTTTCATTCTCTTTCTTTCTGTCGGTTATATCACGTGTTCTATGACGTAACGGCGGAATGACGGGTAATTCTCAAAAGAATATTTATAAACAGCGGATTGATTGGGTATTTCTAAAACAGATTTAAGGAAAAGAAGAAAATGTATTTGTAATAACAATATAATTTCATATCAACTATCAATAACAAGATAATGCCCGACTCAAACATTGATGATATTTTGTGCTGAATCACACAGATGCATTGTGACGTACATTGTATCTAATAAACGTTACATTAGACATTTACAATGTTTGATCTCATTTCCCGCATTGCATTTCAAACTTTAAAAAAAACTTGTTCATTGTCGAGCTTTTTTGCAAAATAATATGTCATACACGTATATCCTCTTTTGATTGGGTACAATGGAAACATAGAGATTAAAATTGAAGCACTTTTGTCTGGGGATTTACGTATCATTCTAACAACAATGAGAACTTTCAAATAAACGCTATGTTTTGTCACGGACGGATTTTCTAATGGTGAAATTGATCAGCACGCCTTCTGTAAATGTTCATTGGGAGCTGAACTATGTTCAATTTCCCTAGATCATCACGCAAACACTGCGCAGTAATTTTGTATGAATTCATCTCCTTAGAATAATACTCAGTTATGTACGATATTACAATATCTTAATAAAGATATATTGTAATCCACATAATACATTTTAAACACATCTATCTAAAAAGTGGACTGAATTCCTTGTCATAGAACTTTCACGAATTTCATGCTTCATTCCTCTGTGTTCATTTGCTTGCTACATTCCATTTACAACATTGTGGATTTTTTTAACTTTAATTTTCACTTTATGAGTTATCTCATGTTCCACTTTTACATTTGTTGTGCATATCTCCCATTTGTTGTTAATGTACTACATTTTTACTATGCTATCTTCACTTAAGATTGATTGATTTTAAATATTGTTTAACGTCCCCCTCGAGAATCTTTCACTCATATGGAGACGCCATCATTTCTGGTGAAGGGCTGGAAAATTTAGGCCTATGCTCGGCGCTTACGGTCTCTGAGAAGGGAGGGATCTCTATCGTGCCACACCTGCTGTGACACAGGACCTCGGTTTTTGCGGTTTCATCAGAAGGACCACCCCATTTAGTCACCTCTTAGGACAAACAAGGGATACTCACTACTGAGGACCTATTCTAACCGGATCCCTACGGAATCTTCATTTAAGACATATAATGTTCCACTATTCCTAAAAAAAAGAAAGATCTTCCCTCTCATATTGCTTGTTAAGCACAGTAAATATATTCGATAATAACATTGATATTGGTTACCTATTTCAGAAAAAAATTATCATGCAATGAAATTACCGTTAAATTCACAATGTACTTTTACAACCAAACCCGAAAGATAATCTGCTTGTTTGTGTCAATAAAAGTGTTACATCACAGTTGCCAGTGGCGTAGCTAAACAGTAGCACTGTATGCACGTGCTTACAAATATTTTCGTTAAATTTTTATTACATATTATGAAAAATGTCCTCAGCTTCTGAGGTCCCCCCCCCCTCCCGACCACCTGCTTACAAATATTTCAAACATAGCTACGCCACTGGTTGCTCTACGTAAAATTGAAAACACTCATGATAAAATATTGAAATATTAAAGCTGTATGACCCGATGTTCATGTATTATTTTTGTACATAATTACTTTAAAGCAGATTAATTACTTTATAAAGTTATTAACTTTCCCTTAATTACATGCTTGAAAACATCTGCATGTAAAAGAAAACAGTGCGAATATTATTTAGAAAGTAAATATAGTGGGTACATATATAAATCACCCCATAATAGATGTCTATAAATAGACCCACGCGTGTCAGGGGAATCCCAACATGATGTATTAACTCATACGCAACTGTCTAGTTTTAAGGCTGGAAGAGCGTAAAACAACGAATTACTAAGAGGTATTTGATATTTTTATTTCTATTAAACTTATGGTACGGTACTGTTATAACAAAATACACAGCTTTACACAGATAAGACCACTGATGATCTGAAAGTTTGAATTGGCCATGTGACTGTCACTTGAAATGGCAGAGTGGTGCGGTTATTTGTAAACATCGATTTAAAATCTAATTATTTGGGTTAAAACAGGTGAAATGTCGTACAGTCTCATAACTACATACGTGCGATGATTTAATAGTGTTTTTACGAGATGGAAAAAAATATTGTAATTCGGACCATACAGCTTTAAACAATTTATTTCTTCTATATTGAAGAAAGTTCAACTCCCATCACTACTTTCGGTACTTTGATATTTACTAAGTAACGGTTACCAGTGGTTCTCCACTTAGCGGGTCTGGAGGTTATAAAACTCCTTTAAGCATGTTTCCATACTTCAATTCCAACTAAGTGCTCTAAATCACACTCATATTCAAAAGTTTTTAAAAATTATTCTCGTACTCAAATGGGGTACATGCTCAAGATTTTTCGAGTATGCTTTGAGCTGGCTCAGAGTTGTACTCAACACAAACATTGCTGAGTATGAGTGCGGTAAAAGATTTATTTAGTGGTCTTTTATCCATTACCCATATAAATTTTAAGAATGGGTAAGGGTAATTTAGCGGTTCGTCGGAGAATGAACGATGATTGATCAATTTGCTAAAACTACGAAGACTTTTATTTTTCTCTGTTTAAATCGAAAGTCATCCTCCTCAGCCTGTCTGCCTGATACAAAATTGTTTACACTGTCACACTATCAACCACGATCAACAAATCTGTTTTATAATTCTTTTAAAAGTGGGATAGACTAGCTAAGTGCATGTATGCAAAGTCAACTAAAATCGGGCCGTGGTCTTACAAATACATATATATGTAATCCCTTATCGTTCGGAAACATGAAATTGGAATTCGGGTATATATATATATATTCAGTTGTGAAGAAATGTCCCGTTTCTGGTTTTGTTTTCGAGATTGACAAGTGTTAGGTAAGGGGACAACTTTCTAAAAATAGTAATAAAATTAAAATGTTTAAAAAAAAATACCTTTAAAGGTTTATGCACACTTTTACTAATTGCCATAAAATATGGGGCCGACCAGCCTTTGAATCAAACTTTTGATGTAATACATAATTATTTTGTATGTGAAGTATATGTAGTAGTATAAAATTAACAGAAAAAACTATATTGTTTTGAAAAGTAGGGGAGGGAGAGAAGACCCTTTCCTTCCACCTTGCTAGGGGTCTGATTTAGCAGAGACTTCTTTCAAAGAATATTTGGTTTCCTTGCCTAATAAATGATTGTGGAATTTCTTTTCGGTCAGTCTAAACTGTACTAAGATCAATGACTTTTTGGCAATGCCGTAGTATATGATATACAGTCATTCAAATATTCACATTGTCCTGATGTTTGTCAAAATAGTGAAAGATGTAGAATATTAATTCGTCGAGTCCTAACTTATAGGTCCCGTGGGGACCCGGGTTAGAATAGGTCCTCAGTAACCCTTATTTGTCGTAAGAGGTGACGAAATGGGGGCGGTCCTTCGAATGAGACCGCAAAATCCGAGACCCCGTGTCACAGCAGGTGTGGCACGACAAAGACCCCCCCCCCCCGCTCAAAGGTCGTAAGCGCCGAGCATAGGCCTAATTTTTGCAGCCCTTCACAGGTAATGGTGACGTTTCTATATTAGTGAAAAATTCTCCTGCGTCCCGCAGGAGGAACCAACCAACGTAACTTATCGTTAATGAACTTGTTACCTCAATCACCGGTTATCATGTAAAGTTTAAATGACAGAAAGATATTAAACAAATCGTTCCAATATACATATTGCTTTTGAAAACACTGCATAATTATTTCATGATAATTTTGCGATTTGATTCTGTCCTTGTTAATTAGCGAACAAACGTATTAAAATTTTTTTATTCAAATAGATAATGATGGTATATACTTTGCAAATTCCAAAGGGGGCGGGTTCCGGACAACCCTCAAGGTCCGCGCATGGGATGATGTTTACTTTTAGAAGTTTCGTTATCCCCAGATGAACAGCCTCTGATTTGTAGAAACGAATACATGTATATAAATCCTTGTAATATGACAATTCCTCCAGTTATTCCTGGAGATGTCCTGAACACACGGTCTCTCGGTGGCTGAGCAATTTTGAATGTCCTCTTTAGTGTGACTCGCGGCCGATGAGTCTCGGGATCGTCACCGTGTTAACGTAATGACGTATTATATACACTGTGGTTATTACTCGGGTTGTAACACTCACACACGAGAACTAGGCTAACTAACCCTGATTCCGTCTTCCTTCTCTGAATACAATTCAAAACTAAGTCTATAACTGACAGGAGAACGGCATATTCACTTTGCAGTATAAATTTTAATGTAATAGGGTTAAATTACAAAAAAAAAAAAAAAAAAAAAAAAAAAATATTTGTAGATTTTAGATTTCTTTCATTAAAGATTGGCGTCTCCGATTTGCTTGAATTCATGAGTCATATCAACAGAAAACTTAGCTGATTAATTCGATCATTAAAAACCCAATTTCTATTTAATGTTTCTGATGGCATGATAACAGACTCGTGAATCAAAATTCCTAACGCTGATGTAGATCACTTATTCAAGAGAAGATATATTTTGGATCACTTTCTCAAAAATTAAAATATCGTTGGCCTCTAATAGCTCGTTTAATGCATTGTCCCGCTGTGTGAATCGACTTCTCGGTAATGAAGGTTTTATACCCGCTGTTTCTGAAATGACTTTCTTACAATGTGGATGAATGGAACTAATTCAATAAATCTGTTTGCTACAACGGACCCAGACAAAGCGTCAACAAGAAAATTAGCCGAACACGCCCCTAGAAGGGTTAATCACTCGTAAATGGGAGATTCAAATGTGTTAATATTTTTCGAACGATTTCATGGGTGCATTTAAGTTGAAAAAATTATAAACATGCCACTCATTTACATGTTTGCAAGGCGGAATATCTCAGAAAATTAAAACATCTTTTTTCCCCTGATGAAATATTTGTCGAAATGAATGAACTATATTTTTAGAAAACTAATTACTGTTTTTAAAAGTGGTGCTAATGCAAGAGGCATGTTTTATTCATAAGATGCTTTTAATTATCAGGAAAGATATTTAAAGAGCTGAACTAGTATGACGTCATCCCGCTACAATTTAATCGTATACTTAAAGCTGAATAAAGTTGCATCCTTACACTATCGAGTGTGCACGGAGTGCGACATTTAGCAGGACGACTACGGAATAACTACATATCTGTACCTACTTTAAATTTGTTAGAAATTTGTTATGGTGAATGTCAAAGGAGCGTCATCTTCTCGCTGTCTTACTGTTTCAACTTTGATAGAAGTTAACATAAAATATGAAAAAATCCATAAAAACCCATCATTGATAACAAATGCACATTTTTTATTTAATATTGTAGATTGTATACGAACATCTCACGTTGTGCAGAATTCGTTCATAATTTGCAGGACACCAGATCAGTATGCTTCAAATTGGCGCAAATGAAGGATATCAAAAACCCGCGCTCGCGTATCTTTATTCTTGTAGATTTGTAATTTTTAAAGCAATTATATCTTAAGAGACACTATAGATTCCCGGAAATTTGTCGGCAATCCCAGCACCGTTGAAAGAATAAATGTTGCATGACGGCAATGTGCTGTAACGTTTTTATTTTTGATGATTCACTGTTTTTCACAATGAAATCCATTGTAACGAGCCATGTGTTTGTAAAAGTGTGTTATTTTGAGTTCTTGATAACAGGTACCGGTATGTGGGTTTCTTTCGAATATACTAAAAGTTTTTTTTGGGGGGGGGGGGGTGCCTTTTCATTAGAATCTCGGAAACTCTGTCAGGTATATCGGTTAAGGTGCCGACGTGTGATTACAGAAATTTGTTATTTTCATCCTTACAAATTTAGAGATTCTAAGAAGACACAGATTTAGAGTAGCATAGAACTGCAGTACGAAACTGTAAACTGGAGAATTACAAAGGACTGTCATTTATACGAAAAATACCATCCATACTAACCATTGCATTTTTCAGTTTTTCACATAATACTAGTGTCACAAAAGAAGACAAAATACGAAACATATTTTATGTCAATGTGTTGCATCGAATGGGAATGTGCCATTACAGTTTTTTTTTTATTTTCTTTAAGTGTTTATGTAGGTATAATGATTAGTTTTATCTAATGACTCCCAGTTTAATAAGTGCATATAATTTGTAATGCCTATTTGAAAGTTGGCTTCCGTTCTACAAGTAAGTAAACTTTTATATTCTTAAGTACTTGGAAATTTTATGTATTAAATCAAAGAACTTGGCATGTGTAACACCCTGACGAGTTCCAATCTACAGCAAACCCTGTGCGCTTTTAAGTGATCAAGGAACGGCAATTTGGCGCAATTTTTTCTCCATCTTCAAATTACACGAGGAGTCCTTTACTTAAAAGACGAATGTGATAATACCGTGCTCCCCAGCCAATCCAGCCGCTTTTGAATAGGGTGCTTAAGAGAAGATCTTCTGAACAATTTATCGACCTCTTAAGAAAATTATCCAAATTATGCTTCATAGAAGACGACGTAAATTATAGTCGTTAGACTGTATGTATAGTGTAGGTATAAACCCTCACGTGTCCTGGTGGTAATTGCCAATATAATCTCATTACCGGGCCTTTTCTCCGGTCTCTTTATTACTGCCATAAACCTGCACAACAACATTTTCCTTCTTCTGTGAATTCTTTATAATTGCTTGCAGGTGACTAGAGACCCAGCATGTTGTTTTTGAAAATAAATTCATGTCGGCCATTATATTTGATTGTTATGAATCAGTGGAAAAGATTTTAAGTATGCTTTCAACCGTTTGTTTAATTAGTAATTTGGGATCTTAAATTGGAGAGGGTAATGCTCTTTTTGCATAAGAGAATTAAATTTTGTTGGCAATGATAAAGCATTTAAAGTTTCAATTAGATATAGCGCTAACTACACTTTACTCCACTAATTACAATGCCGACTCTCTGCATTCTCTTGAGCTGTGCCAATTCCCAAAGGGACCAATGATCCTGTATTTCAAAAATGCAATGTTTCCCCACTATTACTAAGGGTGTCTTCCAACGTTGTGCGTATATTCCTGGAATCAAGAGCTATGTGTGCAAATAAAAGCGCTAGCTTAAGGACTTTATTTGTCTATATTATAAGACTATATTAGGCCTAGAAATTTGTTTTCCAACGTCGTAAGAAGTGACAACTTTTTAACCCATCCATGTATAAACGCAATAATTTTCTTACAAGGAAGCTGTTTATTTATCGAGTTTAATTCACGATGGATTTTCTGAAGTATTGTTTTTCCAGGAAATATTCACAATTATTGGTCATCCTAACGCCTTTTGTACTTCCCATAAACATATTGAATGATATGTACACTAAGGAAAGAACTATAAGAATACATACATATGCAATATGAAAACGGGGATGATGATGATAATTGCATTTCTAATGTTTTTTATATATCTACGCACTTGTAATAATAGCCTTTTCTTCACGGGCGCCATTACAGTTGTGAATGCGAGTATGAATCTTAATAAATATAG
This sequence comes from Ostrea edulis, assembly GCF_947568905.1. Lineage (NCBI taxonomy): Eukaryota > Metazoa > Mollusca > Bivalvia > Ostreida > Ostreidae > Ostrea > Ostrea edulis. Next base: position 73,212,743 of record NC_079172.1, on the reverse strand, counting down.
TACTTCTAGTTTAACCAATGGGAATTCCGATAGAAATTAATAAAAGTAGAATGTAAATATGAAAAAAAAAAATCATTTAAAAATAGATAATAATACATGAGGGTATGAACTAGGGCGCTTCAGATCGGCATACTTAGGACTCATGGAGACCGCGGGCGTGAAACGTCATAGTTAGGGATCATGAGGACCGCGGGCGTGAAACGTCAAACTTAGGGATCATGGAGACCGCGGGCGTGAAACGTCAAACTTAGGAAGCATGGAGACCGCAGGCGTGAAACGTCACACTTAGGAATCATGGAGACCGCGGGCGTGAAACGTCATACTTAAGGATCATGGAGACAGCGGGCGTGAAACGTCATACTTAGGAATCATGGAGACCGCGGGCGTGAAACGTCAAACTTAGGGATCATGAGAACCGCGGGCGTGAAACGTCAAACTTAGGGATCATGGAGACAGCGGGCGTGAAACGTCATAGTCCATACCCTCATGTATCTTCAAAAATGAAATTTATTTCTTAAATATGCCACAAATTTCTAACGTATATATTAAAAATAAGCATGAAGATTAAGTGTCGACTTATTATATGTACATGATCACACAATTTGCTAGCGTAGAGAGACATGTTGGGGTACTTTGCTGTTGTAGAAGAGTATATATCTGCCTTAGTGACCTCTAAAACGATGTAAAAGAACGAGTGATGCATAAATGAAAATATTTGAGTTTTATTAATTTTCATGAATATATAAAATTACACATTATTTAAGACGAGTTGCATATTATTACCAAACATTTTTAAATGACTCATAAATCCTTTCCTAGCTACATACATATAAAAGCACGCCTTTTGAGAATTGCATTTATCAAAAAGTAATGAATTTATAAAAGGTAAGATTCAACGTGCATAGCATTAAGAAAAGTCCGTTGACAAACATTTCTGATTCTTAAAGCTATGCTTCGTGATTAATATTGCAAAACTATGCTTGTAGCACTCTGATTTGTGATGAAATTACCTATGATTAGTAATATGTGTCGCGAATCACATCCGCAGAAAATATTTTTTACACAATGACCGCCTTCAAAAAATAATTTTAAAAAACCCACTGAAGTCTGTTTTCATAGTTATTAACAAAGAATACTACATACAAATGTATGATAAAAAGCTACTACAGGTATATGACTATATAAAGAACTATTCTGTCGAACTTTTGAGACGTACTGTATAAATACTAAAAACAACTTTTGTCACATATGGAGTCACGAGATCCTTTTCAGATGTAGGGTATCATGGGGTTTATCCAGGTATTCATTGACATAAATCAAAATAGTTGTAATATCCACGTATTTCCTTCCAAAATCGCTTGTAATGTAAAAAAAAAAAAATAATAATGATCTTTTGATTCACCAATACGGTGATTTCAAGAAAAATAAATTATTTTACATCAATGTCAACTAAGCGTTTCACACGCTTGGCTAAAAGTTGTCATTATGACGTCACATTTAAACGTCTTTTCTCAGAAGAATCAGCGTCATGTTGACCTTCCGTTTGTTGCCAAAGGACATTCTCAGGGCGTCGACGGCCACGGCGTGTTTGACTCCCACCATACTGTGTCCGTCAATGGATTGGATGACCATCCCGGGCTGTCAAAAATAAGTAATGTACAATAAAAATATCTGTAAAATCACTCCAGGCTGTTAGAATAAGTAATGTACAATAAGAATATCTGTAAAATCACTCCAGGCTGTTAGAATAAGTAATATATCATAAAAATATCTGTAAAATCACTCCAGGCTGTTAGAATAAGTAATATATCATAAAAATATCTGTAAAATCACTCCAGGCTGTTAGAATAAGTAATGTACAATAAGAATATCTGTAAAATCACTCCAGGCTGTTAAAATCAGTATTATATCATAAAAATATCTGTAAAATCACTCCAGGCTGTTAGAATAAGTAATGTACAATAAGAATATCTGTAAAATCACTCCAGGCTGTTAGAATAAGTAATATATCATAAAAATATCTGTAAAATCGACCCAGGCTGTTAGAATAAGTAATGTACAATAAGAATATCTGTAATATCACTCCAGGCTGTTAAAATCAGTATTATATCATAAGAATATCTGTAAAATCACCCCAGGCCGTTAAAATCAGTAATATATAATAACAATATCTGTAAAATCGCTCCAGACTGTTAAAATCAGTAATATATAATAAAAATATCGGTAAAATTGCTCCAGGCTGTTAAAATCAGTAATATATATTAAAAATATCAGTAAAATCACTCCAGGTCGTTAAAATCAGTAACATATAATACATAATATCTGTAAAATCGCCCGAGACTGTTAAAATAAGTGATATATAATAAAAATATCGGTAAAATCACTCCAGGCTGTTAGAATCAGTAATGTATAATAAAAATATCTCTAAAAATCGCTCCAGGCTGTTAAAATCAGTAATATATAATAAAATATGCGTAAAATCGCTCCTTTTCGTTGAGCTTCATTTTTCGTAGTATTGAACTCCTCAAACTGGAGAAATAAAGTGTCACAGTCTCTTAAAGTTTTTTTTTAAATCTCATAACACAATAAGATAACATCACAAAATGAATTATTTTAGCGAGAGGGCATCTAACGTTATAGAACTTTTGTCTGTTCCGCTACTACTTCATCGGTTTAATCAAATATGTTCAAATTAGTGAAATGAATTTATTTTTTACGTGATTCTTGGACGTAATTTACTGTAACATACTATTCCAGAGAGAAGAAGAGAAGAGAGATCACCTGTATGGCCGGTTCGTCCGCTGCTGCTCCGCCCTCTAACACCTGCTCCACCTTAATTTCAGGCTGAACCTTACTCTCTATGCCTCCTGACACACAAAGACCTTTTAAAAAACAAATTAGAATTAGAAATAGTTAATTATACAATGAATGACTGATTGTAAATTGTGAATCTTTCACTCATATGGAGACGTCGCCATTGACGGTGAGGGGCTGCAAAATGTATGCTCGGCGCTTATAGGAAGAATCTTTATCGTGCCACATCTGCTGTGACACGGAACCTCGAGTTTTGCGGTCTCATCCGAAGGACCGCCCCGATTAGTCGCCTCTTACGACAAGCATATATATAACTATATATAACACTATATAACACAATATAACGCTATATAACTGTATATAACTCTATATAACACCATATAACGCTATATACATGTAACACTATACCTATAGACACACCATTGCTGGTTTCCCGCTATAACACTATATAACACTATATGACACCATATAACACTAGTATATAACACTATATAACTCTATATAACACTATATAACACAATATAACGCTATATAACTGTATATAACTCTATATAACACAATATAACGCTATATAACACTATACCTATAGACACACCATTGCTGGTTTACCGCTATACCACTATATGACACCATATAACACTAGTATATAACACTATATAACTCTATATAACACTATTTAACTCTATATAACACTATTTAACTCTATATAACACTATATAACACTATTTAATGCTATATAACACTATACCTATAGACACATTGCTGGCTGATTTCCCGCTATAACATTATATAACACTATACCTATAGTCACACCATTGCTGGTTTCCCGTTATAACACTATATAACACTATATGACACTATATAACACTAGTATATAACACTATATAACTCTATATAACTCTATATAACACAATATAACTCTATATAACACTATATGACACTATATAACATTATATAACACTATATAACTCTATATAACACTATATAACTCTATATAACACTATATAACACTATATGACACTATATAACTCTATATAACACTATATAACTCTATATAACACTATATAACACGTCTATATAACACTATATGACACTATATAACTCTATATAACACTATATAACACTATATAACACTATATGACACTATATAACTCTATATAACACTATATAACACTATGTAACACTATATAACACTATATAACTCTATATAACACTATATAACTCTATACCTAGGTTTTGTTTGTTCTTGGATATGTTGGCCGTCACTGTTTTTCTTGGTGTTATTTCGCTGGACATTAAGGAAGCGACATCACTTCTGGAAAAGAAAAATAACGTACTTTTTTAAAATTCATGTTCCAGTTGTATGCAAACCGTTGTATAATGTGTCTAAAAAACACAGTGAAGTTTTCAATATTATAAATATACTTTCTCGATAGGATCGTTTCAGTATTCACATTACCCTGATAATACAAGCATATGATGGATATTCTCGAATTTACAGTAAAACACTATTGCCATGAACATGTCTATGTAATATTTCTAGTTATAATGAAGTAAATATCATTCTCGGAGTCTAACACATGATGAAGAGGAGGATATAAACAAATAAATAAATAAATACCCCCCCCCCCCCCCCAAAAAAAAATCCCAACCCAACAAACAACACATACTTGTATAACGAATAAAAATGAGCTCTCTCTCTCTCTCTCTCTCTCTCTCTCTCTCTCTCTCTCTCTCTCTCTCTCTCTCTCTTATCGATGTAGCCATCTTGTATTAAGAAGTATCCAATATCCTATGATGTTTTAATCTTTTAGAGAGTCTAATAGTTTTTTGTACACAACACCTTGTCTCCTCTAGAACAGATTCTGTTCGGCTGCACATCCCCGAGTCCTGACTGAACACCCAGGCGTCCCTGTCCCGGGCCCCGGACAACGCCTCTATCACCGTCTTCTTCATATGTTGCTCCCGGGAAAATTGTTCCACGGACTTGACATAAAAATGTCCATTTTCATCTGTTGACAAAACATTTACAAACGTATATCAATAAAAATCTGTATAAAATATTGTGTACATGTACATATATGCCATGTTTTAAAATAATGTTAATTCTGAATGAATGTTATGTCTATATTTCATGTAGCTTTTGAATATTTCACAGTTTGGGCCTTCCGTGTAAATATAATTATATAAATCAATCTGCAGCCAAAATAATGCTGTATACAATATTGATACTGTATAATGGACGGGGGTGTGTGGGGTGTGTGTGATAATTATACTGTTTTATAGGGCTAAAGTTTACTGTATAATGAGTAATTTTTCCAAGTTTCTTTTATATTTAGCAAACAGCAAATAATGTAATATTTGACAACAATTAAAGATGTTCGCCACTTTGGTTTCAGCAACATATGCCAGTCTTCTAATTGTTTTAAATCTACATCACTCATTCTATTTTCTCTTACAGATATAGATAGAATGGTCAGCATTGACAAATTAAACGATCAGTTATGCTCCCATAACATAACATTAAATTGAGGTTAGCGCCTTTTCACGTACAGATTCCGCTTCACTACTCTCAAGTATACCATGTTTATAAAATGTGAATACAATATACATTTACCTGACCTGAAAGTGTTTTTGGAAAGATAAAAAAGAAGAAGGTATTTTCAATTTTTAATGTATTTTTACTTAAAATATCATTTTAGCATCAAAGATAAAATAAGTACTTATTCTCATATTGCATCAAACAAAAAGAAATTACGATATATCAGTTTTAAAGAAATGAACTTTTAAGACTAGAAAATTGTATAAGAAAAAAATTTAAATGTATGAAATATATTTGAAATCAATGGATACTGAGAGCATTCATAAAAATTTTATGGAAAAAAATCAATTTCAAATTCTGCATAGTTGATTTTGAATACAGCTATCATGATGTTGTAAACAATTTCAAGAATGTTGAATTTAATTGTCACTCATGAAAACAAAGTTCTCCGCATTTGTGTGTTGTCATAGGGTAATATATTGTATAACCAAACTCTCTAATCATAATAATAATAAAAAAAACCGGTAATACGGGCGAGCATCTCAGGCCCCAGTGAAAATTGCCACATATAAATGGAAGTCCCCTTGATGTGTTTATTTTTGGGTTACACGACTCGAAAGTTTTTAGAAATATTTGATCACAGATTATCTAGAAGTAACATTTTTTTCTTCCTGTGTTTGAGAGATCACGACAGTCTGCATGCAGTTGGTTAATCATTATTCAATGGACACACAGTTATGCTTGTTTTCATGGTTCAATGATACAATATTTCAAGTGAGCAACAGAGTGCAGCTTTTATTAAGGAGTGAAGAGGAAGAGTTAAATCTCCCTGAATATATGTATCAGAAATTGTTTCTTTTAGCAAAACCACAGCAGTGAAAACAAGTAAAAAAGAAAAGTAAAACTGCGATCTAGAAGTCACAAAACTGAGATTTAGACAGCACCTATTGCAATTCAAACGGAACCCGGAGAGAACTCTGTACAGTGTAGTCTACTTCACGTAATGCTAGTCTCGATTTGTGAGTAGTTGGTGCTAAGTCGATGATGCAATCATATGATGACACGATAGCACCATAATGATGACGGTGATAGCAGCAATAGTACGCTGATGTGATAGTGGGTTGCCAATGGCGCGTGAAATTGCGATGGTCTATGATATACATGTAAATCGGATTATTGTGTCGATCATCAACGGCACCGCGTCAACACACGACACCACATGTACATCATCCTCGTAGTATTATCATACCAAAGATTTGCACCATCGTTCCAATGCACTATTGTCATTCTAGATTTGTTAGAATGCACAACTAAAGCCCATCTGAACAACAGGACACAAACGGATCATCGGTGTATAATTTACATCACTTTATTAAGTTTGTTATCACATGCAGCCATCAAAAGATTAAGGTGAATAATAAATGTGTCAAAATATCAACTGCACCGAAATCCGATTTTTATTTATTTGATAAATTTAAAGGATACGCCATATTAATGTTCTCATACATCAAAGCAGCATGCGTTATCTGGCATGTGTGATAATGATAACGATATCTAGCCGTGACGTCATACAACAATTATACAACACATAGAATACCTATTGCGTAATCAATTTGTGGTATGGCATCTGCTACAAGAGAGACAAGCCTTGTGATGAAATATGATTTGTGGAGAAAAAAACCTTGGAATTTTTAAATCAAAAACTCCAATTTGCATTAAAACTTATCAAAAGGTTCTACCGGGAAGTTAACATGTACTCAGGCAATGGCATGCTTATCAGTTTGCCAAGTGCTCTTTGTACATGCAACAGCAATTGGAGACAACATTTTACAAATGTTTAGCATAAATTGCACTTTTTGATACTAAAAAATCTGAAGGGGCATATTAGTTACCTTGTCGTTGAGGAATACATCAATGGGAAGATATTTACACAAAAAAAAAAAAAGGAATTGTCAACATACTGTATACACGAATATTTTCTCCCACATTGTATTTTCGTCCCGTTCGACTGTCAATGGGTGAAATTTTAACAGCACTAAATAGTTATCTCTCCTTATACCGTACTTTATCGCTTCGTTTTTGGAGAAATTAAACTGTATAAAACTGTGTTTGAACGAAAATAACACTGGACGAAAATAACTATATATACAGTATTCAACAACATTTATAGTTTTTCGAAGGTTTACTTCTCGATCTCAGCGCCGCGTCAAACCTAAACCGTTGAACATCAACGATGAACCGTTGAACATCAACGGTGAAGATAACGAACAGTGATCAATCTCATAACTCATATAAGCAATGCAAAATAGATAGTTGGGCAAACACGGGTCCTTGGACATACCAGAGGCGGGACCAGGCGCCCAGGAGGAGCAAGAATCCCCCATCGACCGGCCACACCCGCCGTGAGCCCCACATCCCGATTAGGCAAACGAAGTCACTCGCAGCCAAAACCAGCGTGTCAAGAACGGTCTAACAATCGGTACGAAACACGTCAGACAGCACTTGATCCAATGATAGGTTGTATTGGGAAACTAGATCGTGAAAACGACCATATAATTTGCGAAATGCTGACTTTAAACGAGACTGTTGAAACCCTTGCACCATCAACTTGTTTGTCAGAAGCCTGCCTCGATTTAAAAACTGACCATACGCAGGACATGCTTTTGAGTATCGAATCAATTGAGAGATAGGTAGTGGCTGTTCCTTCGGTAAACGCCCGGCACTGAAACAGAATTGTTACTTCATTTGTGCACAATCTATGCATTCAGTATACTTTAAAAAGGTCGAAATACACAGGTGAATGATTTCGAAACAAATTAATTGCAATCACCTCCAAATATATATAATTTACCTTAAAATACTGTGGAAAACTATAAATGTGGTATAACGTTAAGGATCGTACGCCGTGTACAGATACTATGATTATCATAGATCAGGGGATAAGTGGATGCTTACTCCTTGTAGGCACCTGATCCCACCTCTGGTATACCCAGGGGTCCGTATTTGCCCAACTCTTTCATTCTGTATTTCTTATAGGAGTTATGAGATTGATCACTGTTTGTTATCTTCACCTTTCATTGATCAATATTTGTTATCTTCACCTTTCATTGATCACTGTTCGTTATCTTCACCTTTCATTGATCTCTATTTGTTATCTTCACCTTTCATTGATCAATGTTTGTTATCTTCACCTTTTCAGGCGATATTATCTTGGAAATTTCCATCCTCACTCTTCCAGGATGTTTTTAAAAAACGATGAAAATTTGGATGAAATCATTTTGTTAATTTTTGTGTCTTTGATGTTCTGCTTAACTGCAAAACTGTAGCCCTCTGGGGATTTAAAAAAAAAAAAATGGATCAGACATCGGAATTATAGTACCCAAGTCTACAAGTCTACCGTGTTTTAGATTGAGAATACAGATGACAAGGAACACACACCGGTCTCCGTATGCAGTAAATGTTTCTTTGGTTTCCGGTCCTTTTCATGATTCAGGTACAGATGGAGTTTGGTGGATAACTTCTCATACGCCTCTTTCTCGTACCTGCTGACTGACAGCTCAAATCTGTAGATGTCCACCGGGTAGATGGCGCTTCTACAAGTCATCAAAGAAAGCAAAATTCCTATTAATTATAGTGCAGTACTTATAGATGTAGTTGATAGTCAATTCCACAATATTTACATTTACTAATTTTACCTAACGTAATATATAAATTGTAATTCGTCATTTCTAACTCTCCCTGTTTTTGGTTCAGATTTTGCACATCATTAAACATCGAAGTGTTTCGCCGTCACAGTATGCACTGTTTCATGTACATGTACATGGTTAAGCGTCTTAGTGATGTTTAAGCATTCAATTGATAACGACGTTATTTACATCGTACCAAACGACAGTTTCACTTTCAATATACTCCACTTATACTGAAGTCACTTATATTGAACTATCTGTTACACTGAAGTAAAAGTAAATCCCCACTTAACATTATATATATAGTTCAGCATTGGTTATATTGAACTTTGGATATAATGAACAATTCAGGTTGGTCCCCTGAATTTCAATATATCCGGAGTAGACTGTAGCTAGGTTAAGTAACGGCAATAATAACGATTTACTGACAGTTTTAGAGAAAACAAATAACAAAATGATGTTGATATTGTTACAAAATTAGATATAGGAACTCCCATGGTTTGTGATTTGAGATTATTTATATCCAACGAGTGGAGATTCAACCACAAACTAGGGAGGGATTCTGGAGTTTTACTTCCTAACATTTTGTAAAGAAAGTACGTAAAATGTACGGTAGTTTGTGAAATCACAAACGGCGAAGGAAAATAGCGAAATAATTAAAATTCATGTAATGGGTGATATCCACTGAATAAAGGAGTAAACATGTGATAAAAAGACGGAATGATTATTTGCATGTTTTCTTACACGTATTAGTAAATTAAAGAATCAGATAGTAGGTTGGGTAATAAAACTCATTGCATGGTTTTTGGACACCAAATAACTGTTTTCCATCAGTAGGAGAAGACCTGGAAACTTTTACCCTCCGCCATTAGCCTCGGGCTACAGCTTCCCATGTCCTCCCCCTGCCACAGAGCGACAGCTTGACTGTTCCAGAAATCATACAATAAGTGTATACTGCTTTGCTAGTCATACTCTTGTGGTGTTTCAATGCATTATTTTTCTCGAAGACAGCACCAACTTTTCAAATTGTTGTATAAACGTTAAATTACATAAAAATATAAGAATAAGGAATAAATGTCTAGATTGTTCGTATGATGGGGGTTATAAAACAGTGGAAATCTGGGGGTGATTTCTGCCTAATCGCCGATTATACAAATTATCCCATGCCTCCATTGTTTTATATTCCCATAATACTAGATAAGTTGTTGTTCGTGACTAGTTTGACTAAAATTTGGGAGCATCGTAATTACCTCTTTATTTATAGCAATGTATATTTTTGTCTGCAATCTACAAGATTTTGCGTTTCATTGTCATTCTAAGATCAACTTTAATAATCAATTACAACAAAATGATTATGCTGTCATGAATGATTAATTGCAATCCTGTGAAAATATTACCAATATTATAGAATGCATGCTCAATTAAGATTCATCTCAGCATGACACAGTAAACACGCCTACTTAATTCATTGTAGAACAATTATCATTTGACTGGTCACAAAATGTTTCCTTAAAGAATAAGTGTAACATCTACTTTCCTTATTGTCGCTAGAGGAAAGGAAATATTTATCCAAAGTCATCAGAGTGTTTTGGACAGGGATCACAGGATTTTATTTTTGTACTCATCAGACGGGTTCTGACAGGGACCACTGTACCTTATTTCTCTCAGGAGGACACAGGATTTTAGTTTTGTATTCATCAGACGGGTTCTGACAGGGATCACTGTACCTTATTTCTCTCAGGAGGGCACAGGATTTTAGTTTTGTACTCATCAGACGGGTTCTGACAGGGATCACTGTACCTTATTTCTCTCAGGAGGAGTACCTTCTCGGGGGTATCCAACATCGCCAATAGAACTTCTAGCAACCTGTCCAAGTCGTGACGTTCATGGTACTAAAATTTGAAACAGAATTTTTATAAAATAGATTGACAGTGCAGAACAGTTCACCTTTATAACATTTGATAGTATGTTTTTTGCACTTGATACCTGGGTAGTTCATATTATACTCTTCGTACCTTGCGACTGTATTTAAATGGTTAATTATAGGTAGCCGAAAGATATAAGCATTGTTTTGTAATCTCTTAATCACGATATACGTAACATAAAGAACTTAATGATTCTGTTAGAACGTGTGAATTGGGGAGGGAATGTGTACAATTATAGATCTCTCGTAATAACTGCTTTTTTCATCTGTAGATTCCACGCAATATAATCAACATAGTAAGTTTCACTTAGTACTAATTAGAAGGATCATACGGATTAGTTTTCCTTGCCTTTTTCTTTTTAATAGTCCATTATACAGCCATCGAAGACCATCTTCTCATTAAGATCACGTCTTTAATCTGTTATTAATTCTTTTGTAGATTCATTCCTTCGACATGAGAAGGCAAGACACAGCGTTAATCTTACATAACTAAACCAGCTGTCGGAAGCCAAAGGGTAACAAACAGCTTTTGATTCTAGATGAGACAAACAAATTAAAGTGCGGGTTTGCTGTACATTTATCAATAGGTACACTGCGGATGGGGATCCAGCTTCATGTATGCTTGTCAAATTAAGATAAAAGTGCGTTAATGCACTTGTAACAATTCTCTCACATTCAACGAGATCGTTTATATTTTGTAAAACCTTTGAAGATTACAAAAGTGTTCATTAACGTTTTAGTCTATTTTCAACGATTTTCAATCTTTATCTTCAAGTTTTTAATCTCTAAAAATTATGCTTTTTCAAATTAAGCATCTGGAGCTTCACAACACTGATGCCACATCTCCTTGAAATCCCTCAGATAAATGTGGTATTTTCACAAGTTTTGATGTGAAATTAAAAACAAAAAGTAGTATGTAGTTTTATAATCAACCACTACGATAGTCCACATTATTTGTAGCTTTTTCAGTTATAAGGCTTGGGATAATTGATTAGAGATTCAGGGGGAACTTAGATCTTCAAGAGTATTGCCATCTGGTTGAAAAATGTTAATATTGACAGATGCGTCATTCATTCCTCGAGTCTCATCGGTTACATTTTAATATTCAACATACACTTCATGTGACTTTTATCAATATTCTCACGTAAAAATATCAATTTTGAACAAGTCTTATGGGAATATATTGCAACGAATCTAATAAAAGTCGGGATAACTCAGTTATTGAACCACGAATCCGATATGTTACACTTGCAATTCTGATCTGCATTACGTTAACCTACAGAACCATTCTGATCTGAGTCAGGTTAAGCTTACCATTCTGATCTGTGTCAGCTTACGCTTACTATTCTGATCTGACTTACGTTAACTTACCGGACCATTTATATCTATCAGGCTATGCTTACTAGTCTGATTTATGTTAGGTTAATTTACTGGACCATTCTGATCTGTGTCAGGTTACGCTTACCAATCTGATCTGTGTCAACATGTCTGATAATTCCTGTGGATCCAAGAACTTTCTCGCTACCTCCTCCAGATTCTTTATGCTGTTGGACGGTACTGTGGCTTTATGGTACTTTGTGGATGACACCACACTCCTCCCCGATTGTTCAAGCTCCCGTGATATTTCTATGATAACACAGTCGTTAATGACAAAAGAGCAATATTTATGACTTAGCATTTTTCAAACAAACAATGTATGGATTCTGCAATAGGCAATGAAATTTCCAGATAATCTCTTAACAATATGACTTAATAAAATAACAATAGATACAGTTAAGTTTCAGACATTTCCATTGTTAGTTGTGAGATATGTGATTTTATTTACCTGTTAATCTTTCTTCTAGACCTTTACCTGAAATAATTGATCGACAGACGTCACATGAACGAAGATTTGTAGCTGTTTGGTTCATGGAAAACGAAATACTATGCACCTAACCGCAGTGAAGTCTTAATCATGGCAATTTTGATCTTTGATCAATATTTACTGCTAAAGTATCTAAACCAAGTTATATATATTTCAACAAAATCCCAATATTGAGCATCACCTTAACTATCTTGACGATCGAAATCATTCACATCGTCGATGACCGGCAAAATAACGCATGTTTTGTGATCGGGAGGCTGTAGTTTCTAGCCTGAACCACTACAGACTCGAGTCGTTAAACCAGATAGCGACTGCTCTTTTACCAAGCATTTAGCAAATGATGCAGGCCTTTCGGTTGACATATTATTTAAAGTTTAGGTCCTGCGTCAAAGCAGGTGTTGGACTGGTACAAATACTGACTACTAAATGATTCAGAATGTCTACCATGTGCCAGAATATGTCGCATTTCACCTTGAAATGACTATATCTCAATAAAGTTAACTTTACTATCTAGAAGGAATGTAAGTCTCCAATTAATCAATCAAATCGTCAAATTCATGTTGACCGTGTGTCGACCTCGTAACAATTATGAACGTCGTCTCCTTTGCCATGTCGACACTTTCAATGTCGCCACCGTATCCTCTATCAGTTTAAGTTCCTTCACATGGCCAGCATCGTAATGTCGACAATATAGTGTCGATATAGCATCCTAGTAAGCAACATACAACGTCATAATATGACGTCATAGTAAAACATACGCAGCACATGCCACACATAACCCTATAATTGATGAACATGCTCAAAATATGTACAACGAAAGTGTTAAAAGACATTAAGCAGTTCAATAATCTTATTTGCATAAACTCCCTATAATCATCCTTAACTCACATGCGTATTTTAGCAAATACCAACATTTCCCTACACGCCTAACCACGATCCTAAATCTATTTTTTTTTTAACCCTAATCACAACTCTTTAACTATTCCATACAAGCCCCTTAACCTGATCCTAATTCTACCCAACCATGATCACAATTCCAAACTGTTACTATAACGTATAAGCAAGATTATACAAATCTTAACCCACGTCTATCAATGCAATGCCGAAAATGAAAAGTGAAGATAACGAACAGTGATCAATATCTTAACCCCTATAATCAATAAAAGTTAAAGTGTCTCCACAATAGTGGTTGTAGCGATGTCGACTCGTCGCATACGTGTCCAAGTTGACAATATTGAGTTAATTCTATAATTAATAGTTTTGCCTTTAATCCTGCATTTTAGCAAATATAAAGTCTATAGTTTCAAACTTTTGACATGTTTAAAGTTGTCGACAGACATACAATGTGCCATAAACAATTCTTCGATGTCGGGGACATGAAAAAATTGTGTGTAGATCTTACGCGAGAGAGGCTTGATACGCAGGCTTCCTTTCACTTTGTCTCTCAATATTTTCCAGTTGCCAAGAGCTCTGTTTCTTGATACCGAATCTACAAAGAACAAACTAATGCTCATTTCAAAAATACCCATTACGAAACGAAAACACATACTGCATTGGATATTTTTATATTTGCGGCCGCTTTACCTTTAGGTTTAACCTTCGTTAAGGTCTTTGATAATCTAGGACTTCCGGAAATTTCTGTCATGGGTGAAGAGGCTCCATCTACATAGTCCTTTTTCTGTGGCGCTTGTTTTCCATCATCGTCTCCCGTCCGGTTAGAAAAGATTAAAGCAGGCGGCTCGTGTGAATCATCCATTAATTGTTGATGTTGGATAATTTTCAAGTTGTTTAATCCATCTGTCAAAGAATTTCTTCTGGAAGAAGATCTTTTTTCACAGAATTTCAAGTCCTCTGATGACGACAGGGAACCTAAATCATTTTGTGTTGAATATCCTCTTTCTCTCACAGCCAAATCTTCCCCCTCAAAATCATCAATTTGTGTATCGAAACTTCTCATAACTACATCCTCTTCATCAGTTATATCAAATCCTGTACTTCCGTGTCTCTCTATGGACACAGAAGGATTTACGTGTTTAACATGGGATGAATTGATCTTCTCCATTGACTCCTGGATTACAATGTCACCTGTAGGAATTTCATCATCTTTTCTAGAATCAGAGAAAATATTTGGAACTGGAGAAGGTGATCTGTGACCAAACTGATATTCATTCAAGTCGGGGGTGCTCATTCGTGATTCCGATCCAAGTTCGGAGTCTTCGATCCTGCTTCGTCGTGATGACACTGGACTGATGCTATCGACCTCTCCATAGTTATTAAATATCTCATCATCGGACCAGGCTGTATACCGCCTAGTTTCCGGGGAACAGCTCAAATTTATGGAACAGCTGTCTGAAGCGTACGACTTTTCCGACAGATCCGTCTTTTCTGTAGTCATACTGATGAACTGTTGTGGTGGCTTGGCAATGTAAATCGCCTCATCATGTGGTGCATTCAGTGTGCTTGCAAACCCCGTTTCCCTTTCTACAAATATTGATGTATCTCCGTTTTGGTTCATATCTGTAAGTTCAAATTCTTCCACTCTCTTTGCATCCATTTTCATCATACTATATTCTCCTTTTATTCCAGATTCATTATCAGTGTCAGATTCTTCGTCGTACGTACTGGAATTGTACTTAATCTTCTGGATTTCTGCGCCGTAAGCAGGATTTTGGAAACCCTCGGAGTCTTTCCACATTTTCAAATTAACAGACTCCAAGTCGTCCTCGTCGCTGTCATTGTCGAACGTTTTTTCTTTCCCTGATCTACTACTTGTGCTTGGAAGATAAATTTCAGATTGTAAAGGAAGTCCATCATTGTATGCTCCGTCAGACATAGGATCATGTGACCGCTGCGAAAAAACTTCCACTGGCACTTTTACATGTAGAGCTTTGTTTTTACGTGCTATACAGTATGGAAAGAAAGCATATACCATGATAGTAAAAGAAAAAGAAAAAACATCATAGGATTGTGCTTCAGTTGTTTATTATTATTAACTAAAAGTATATTCAACATTTACTATTCAGTTGATACAGCGTCATTACATAATGCGTGAACGTACTTCCGGATTTTGGGAGTCCTTTAGTCCAGGAATATTTTCCATAAACCTCTTTAAATGCTGGATATCTACCAACATCCTATATAGAAATTCAAATATTGACTTTTAAAGCGATTATCATTTTACTATTACCTCTTCAGCTTGAACCACTATTCAAACCTACTCTTATAGACTTTGATATGGTCAAAGAAGTGGAGGTGAAATAGTAATCCTCAACGGAATTGTTTTTGAATTTCAACATCAGTTCTCAATGAACTCTTTCTCACAAAAGGAAACACTCATTCATTGAAGTGCTCGGGATTTGAATATCATACCCAACTTTCTATTTACCAAATGTAAAGGAAAATGGAACTTTGATCATATGAAAACAAAATAATAGATATTTATTGTCTGGTACCTGAATTAGAAATTACAGTTGAAGATTGTTTGAAATGGAGGACGTACCCTCAGCGTTACTATGATGTGTTCCTGGCTTTTGAAAGCCTCCACTGCATCAGCGTGTGTTACAGCTTCCAGTGTATTGCCATTCAGCTCCACAATCTGGTCTCCAACTTTTACCCCTTGACGCTCTGCTTGCCCTCCTGGGTCAAGGCTAAAAATAGTAACAAAGCAAGGGATGAAATGGAATCATCTTTTTAAAGTACATGTAATTATATCTAATTTTAGCGTTGTGTCCACTTGGATATCCTTCCCGAAAATCAATCAATCAAGAATACACTTATTATGCTAGCTATAAAGGATACACAAATTGTTTATTTTTAGGGGGTTTCCCTCGATTGGTTATCGGTGAAATAATTACAAACAAACGAGGAAAATCACAAACACATACTGGTTGTCCTAATTAACATAATATGTTGTTTTTAAGTGGTTACACAAAGACTGGTATAACGACCAGTTATATCGCCTTCAGTTGCAATTTGCAACCCTGCAGGAAATCCACCTCTTCATTGATCATCCACGCTTTGACAGAGAACTGCTTCACAGTGATTGGTTGGTGATATCGGTGATAATGATTGCCTGATGAAAACAGTCTGATTGGTCGAAAATACTTGTTTCATCACACGGTACATATCAGTCCAGTCCATAACAGGTCGTATATCGCACAAATGACATGCACAACATCATGCTTTCCATACAACTAAACTTTATGTTCATACATAGATTTTTCTCAACGTTTCTTCTACTGGTCATTATATTATACTTTTCTAACATTGTCCCCTACTGGCAATTCTATTGTACTTTTCCAACCTTGTCCCCTACTGGACATTCTATTGTACTTTTCTAACCTTGTCCTCTACTGGACATTCTATTGTACTTTTCTAACCTTGTCCCCTACTGGACATTCTATTGTACTTTTCTAACCTTGTCCCCTACTGGACATTCTATTGTACTTTTCTAACCTTGATACGTAGATTCCAAGGCCGAACTCTGAACCTCCCCGGATGTTGAGTCCCAGACAATCGTCATTGACCAGAGTTACTCTGCGCTCTGGGACGTCCACATCTAGGCCCTTTATATAGTGCACAGCTCCAAATTTCTCAAATTCACCACATACCACAGTCTTCTCCTCATAATCAAACCTGAAACACCATTATTTTATTTTATGAACTTTCAAACGATCATTGTATTTCCCTGAAAATTATTTTAGGAGTCTGTTACGTGAAATGTTCAAAATGCTTTCATGAACATTTTTCCTTGAAAGTGAAATTAGCCAGAAAGAATACATCTTCATTCCATTTTTAATTCGATCTTTACCACGCTGTCTTTTCCTTGACCAGTCGCCACTTTGGCAGGTGCCCGGTCCACTCTAGTGTCATGTTGACCTCTAAGTTGCGATTCAACAGACTGCCCACGATACTACTGGACTTGTCCTGCAGAGAGACTCCATTCACTAACAGGATTTTGTCTCCAATCACCACACCTCCTCGATCTGTTCATGACGGGAATTAGAAACAAGTATAAACTTACGACTACGCTCCACTCACTACAACTACCTTGTCATTCATAAAGAACACATAGGAATATTAATAGTGTATTGCAGTCTAACTATGTTCATATATCATACTATGCAAGGTGAAGATAACGAACAGTGATCAATCTCATAACTCCTATAAGCAATACAAAAAAATAGTTAGGCAAACACGGGCCCCTGGACACACCAGAGGTGGGATCAGGTGTCTAGGAGGAGGAAGCATCCCCTGTTGACCGGTCACACCCGCCGTGAGCCCTATATCCTGATCAGGTAAACGGAGTTATCCGCAGTCAAAATCAATGTGCCAAGAACGGCTTAACAATCGGTATGAAACACGTCAGACAGCATTTGACCCAATGATAGGTTGTATTGACGAACTATATCGTTATAACGACCACATAATTTGCGAAATGTTTACTTCAATCGAGACTGTTGAAACCTCTGTATCATCAGCTTGTTTGTCAGTAGCTTACCTCGATTTAAAAACTGACTATACGCAGAACAAGCTCTTTCATATCGAATCAGTTTCCACATTTATGTAGCAATATTCCATTATCACCTGCATATGGTGTTTATATATCTCAACTGATTCGATATGCAAGAGCTTGTTCTGGGTATAGTCAGTTTTTAAATCGAGGTAAGCTACTGACAAACAAGTTGATGGTACAGGGATTTCAACATTCTCGATTGAAGTCAGCATTTCGCAAATTCTATGGTCGTTATAACGATCTAGTTCGTCAATACAACCTCGCATTGGGTCAAATGCTGTCTGACGTGTTTCATACCGATTGTTAAGCATACTACACCAATCACCATTATGTCAAGAAATGTCATTTCATTGCAGTATCTCTATTGTGTTATTTATCTTGAAATGAACAACCGGGGATCTTAGTCCTTTATTTAAGGATTGAACAATACCGTGGAACTCATATCTGTTACTCAAAGTAAAAGATGTTTGCGTCACATTATCGTAAACTATATCTACATGTGTACCACCAATTACGCTGGTACTTTTACTTAGTTCCCGTGGGGATCAGGATTAGAATAAGTCCTCAGTACCCCCTGCCTGTCGTAAAATGCGACTAATTGGGGTGGTCCTTCAGATGACACCACAAAATCCGAGGTCCCGTGTCACAGTAGGTGTGGCACAATAAATATCCCTCCCTGCTCAGAGGCCATAAGCACCGAGCATAGACCTAATTTTCGCAGCCTTTCACCGACAGTGGTGACGTCTCAATATGAGTGAAGTATTCTCGAGAGGGACGTTAAACAACATTCAATCAATCAATCAAATGCACGTTAGGCACTGTTTTTGATAACTTGAAGGCGAATACAATGGCGAGGATATTTCCCTGTCCAAGCTAAAACAATAATTCTGGTCCCGGCGCCATTCATCACTTTCATGACTTTTTTCTCTCTTTAATAAAGAAAAAACTCGGACCAAGGTCAAACTTGATTTCACTTCAGATATGTATAGTAAAGAGCCAGGCTGACTTTGAAACTTACCAGCTAAAGAATCAGGAATGACGTCACTGACATACACACCCAACCCATGTTCGGATCCACCCCTGATACTGAAGCCCAGATCCTGTGAGGGGTTTTCTCTGTGTATCGTTACTTCGTGTATATTTTCATCATTTTCAACATCAGAATCCGACTCTGTAGAAACACAAATGCACAGTGCAATATACATTATATCAAACCATTGATGTATTATTTGATTAAACAGTATTGTCAAATTTCATAGTTGATACTATAGTAGTAATATCGATCAATAAGTAATGAATAATAATGGTTGGTTTTATATACTAGTAGCGCTTTTTTCCAGCGTATGCTGCTCAAAGAGCTTTACAATGCATTATTACCCCGGCAGACCTTACTTTCTCAGCCTCCTAGGAAGCATACAGTGCAAGCTGCCATTACAAGCGCTAGAGTACTTACATTCTAACATTATCTTTCACTGTCTATAGCCAGGTACCCCTTTTACACTTGGGTGGTGTATGTTTGTAAAAAGATCAATATTGAATATAAGCCAAAAAGTACTAGATATCGATATGACTTTTACAAAACTGTTGACATGAAACATTATAAAACAAGTTGAGTTGGAAGGCTAATCAAATTAATGCTTGAATTTCAATTTATATTACTCCACAAATTATTGCAACTTCATAACATGAAACAAATATTTCGCATTAAATTGAATTTCGTCATAATTAGAACAATAATGACTTCAAAATTATCCTTTGAGAAGATGTTTCTCAGAGAGAGGTTATATATAAATATATATTGCTTGGATATTTTTATACATGTTCTACAGAGTGATAACGTAATCTAGAGAACCCTAGAATGTCATCAAGGGAGAAAGTGAAGTCACGTATGGTACGTTTACGTAATTTGCATACTCAATACGGTGTCTTTTTCCGGGACTACTTTCTGTCCGAGTAATGATATTGATGATACTGATAATGGAGCCATTTTACTAAAGGTCTCACGACTTATGACTAAAATTATTTTTCAGTGGCGTAGCTACATTGTAGCACTGTAAGCAGGTGCGTACAAATAGTTTCGTTAAGGGGGAGGGGGGGGGGCTATCCTCCAGACCCCCTGCTTACAAATATTTCAAACCTAGCTATGCCACTAATAATCTATTTAATGCTGCACATATTTATAAGAGTACATATATATTTAAGTGAAGAAACCACGCCTCTACAAATTTTATACTCAAATGGAAATATATTTACCAATTGAAAATACTGGTCCTTTGTAAAATGAACCCGAGAGATAGGGAGCTTGCGGAATTAAAGTGTGTATGTGGTTCACGATAAAACCGGAAGTTACACGGCGTCTGGTCTATTTAGCATTCGTTCGATGTGAACATCATGTAATATAATGTAGATTTTGTAATCCCTACCACTCGGTAATTTCACGACATAATTAACGGATATTTAGAATGTATCGTGCTGTTAATATGATTTTTTTGTAAAGCAATCCATTTCCCGATAAACGACTAACCTCATTACAAACATAATTTACACTGCCGTTGTACAAAATATCAACATAAGGCTGGGCGGTAATTATGTTATGGAACAAACAGAAATAGCCCAATCTCCTTGAATTATTTATTTTCTATGTGGAGTCTACGTGATTAAGCAAGGGTAGATCTGTACAGCAGACAGGGGCGTTCACAACGACCCCACCGCCCCCACCACACATGAACCACTTTTCTACAAATATATATTTTCCTCAAAATTCCATATATCAATTTCAATTTAGTAAAGAAGGCTCAAAACCAGCTTCAGTTATAATTAATCGAATTTAAGAGACTACAAATCAATAGAATATTTGCATTCCGATTATTGTGTAAATATGTGTAATATTTTTGCAAGGAAAACAAATAGATGAAATATGAAACAGCTGATATAATAGCATCCATGTTTTCGAGAGTTTATCAAACTTTACATGTGGTCCACGTATTCATGACAATTTATCAGATACACGTAAAAATTCAAATACAAGGTGTCGCGCTCTCCCGTTGACATACGTCTGTTGATAGATCAATTTCGTATGTCACCTACCTGAAGTGTGGACAGATGCCCCAGGTGTGTCTCTTTTTCCGTGTCTTACCTGGTCCAAGGCACAGAATCAATAATCAAGATATCGTTTTAACTAGAGCATCGGTCTACACAAACTCGCCAGAAATCAATGACGTTACCGGGCGGAAATGCGATGAATTATTCAGAAAAATTGGAACATAAGTATGAAAAAAGAAAGAAATGACAGGTCTTTTATTTCTCTAAAACAATAAATTCAACTATTTTAGGTACATGTACCGTCTGATTTGTTTTTATCGATGCACTAATTACTGAATAATACATGATACTGTTTAAATTTCGTATTTTCTGTAACATCATAAATGTTCATGACTTCAGCCTGTCTTACGATTGAATCTAATTATAATAATAATACTAAAATAAAATATCGTTAACCTTCAACTCGATAAGCGCAAATGCAATATTGAATTTTACTCATTATTTAAACGTTCTAAGTGGAGTTTTTAAAAAAAAAAAAAAAAATCAAAATAGTGTATGAAAAGGTGAAGATTACGAACAGTGATCAATCTCATAACTCCTATAGGGCCAATTAAAACTAATTGATATATTATCATCCCCGCCCGTCCTTAAAAAAAAGGGCCCACCCCATTTTTTTTCGCAAAAATTACTATTTCAAACAAACTTGCCTCCCCGAGTGACATGCGTGAATGTTAATCATTAGTCACAGAATGTTGGTTTTATATCTTCTACCAAGGATTCTTTGAAAGTTAACTTGATTAACACTTTGTGTGATGCCTTTTGTCATTATTGTTTTTTCTCGGGAAATAAAAACCAAAAAAATAAAATCCTCCAACCCGTCCCATATTTTTTGTGTACCCGGATGATAATCTACTAATTAACTTGAATTGGCCTAAGCAAGTTGGGCAAACACAGACCCCTGGATATACCAAAGGTGGGGTCAGGTGCCTAGGAGGAGCAAGCATCCCCTGTCGACCGGTCACACCCGATGTGAGCCTTATATGAAAAATAACAATTTTGCCGTGACATGGTTCGGATAAAGAATTCCTTTGGATGATGTTGAAATAAACCGAGAATTTTTAAATTTCCCTTTCATATTCGTTTTCCAAATCATAAATGTCTTTTTTCATTATCAAATAGCATAGATATTCATTTTAAATGTTTTGCTCTGCATAACATGTACATGTAGAAAAAAAAACCTTGTCTTCCAAACTTGAGAATTTCCTGGTCGTGTGCGCATGTGTCACACTCTCATCATTGATAAAGAGATATGTAATGAGAATTGCATATTGCCATGAATGTCTATGATAAACAAGTACCACGTGGTATTTTTGGGATACATTTAGAGTTTGTCATAGCTGCCTTTGAAAGGTCTCTAGGGTGTTACATGACTTCAACTAAACCATAATACACACCGGAGTTGAAGCTCACTGCGGTTCCTATGCCGTCATCATCCTCCTCCCAGAAGAAGGTTTTGAGCTGACCCCTGGCCCTCCTCTGATGTATATGCCTGTCGAACTCGGACAGATGCGCGTACGGAATCAGCTGACGGAGGAGGTGGACGACTTCCATCCGGTTCTCCTCCTGAATGACCTTGAAGAGACCCGGAACTAGGCGTTCCACTCTGCGCCTCCTGTGATAATCACTGAGGAGTTTATGCAGACCCAGGCGCTCCGCTTCAGACAGTACTTCCCGGCACACCTCCCCAAACTTCTCCACCGCGTGTCGACGTGAAAAATTACGGTCCATGTCAAGGTTTCTGTAGAGGAATACTGTATGGAATATGATGGAGTCTTTCAAATCATACAATAGAAGAAGATCTAGAAGAAGAAAAGGAAGAAGTTTCTGCAGACTTTCTGATATATCACGCACTCCGTCCTTAAATCATGTTTTGAAATGGTCGCGTCTTATCTACTAACATTGTCATTGTCAACCTGTGGTAGTACTATTTAGATAGAGGAAAAGAAAATTGAATTCCATCACATGATCTAGAAATAGATATTAAACTTCTATCATGATTGAACTATTATGCCCTCCGCAAATGAAGTTGGACGGGGGTAAAGTAAGTTTACTTCCTTCGTGTGTCCGTATTCGGATTTTGTTCGAAGATTTTCTAGAAGACTGTTCAATTTACTGTTTACCTAATTATGTAGAAGTGTTGTTTTTGTTTCCGACTGTCTACAGAAATTGGTGGAATTGTTAACGTCCGTAGAAGATGAGGCGAATATATTATGTAAATGTTGTTATCTTCAGATTGATTCAATAAAGTTTGAGAAAGATGCGACCATTTATCGCTATTTTTGCATCATATTGTTGTACATTCTGTCCGTATCCCCCCCCCCCCCCCACGATATTTTGGCTTGTATTTGTTCTGTCCTCTCATCCACGTGTTATTGGGACAATTAATTAGATGCACCTCTAGTATTTAAGTTGGTGATCAAAGAGCTATACCGATATGCATTCTTCTCCTTAATTTTTACACCATGTTTATAAAAATAATTTAGTGTAGCCAGTGACTTGTATTCTGGTGAAACATGGATAATGTTGAAACACACACGTGTCTGATTTCTGCTGTACAATGTACAATATTTCAAATATGGCTGATTAGAAGTGATTTACTCCCGGTAGGACAGCTCCATTTCAATTATTTCAGTAGCATTTGGAAGCAGTAGCTACTACTCCATTATCAAAATGAATAAAACAGCTTTACACTACAAAGAATGATCACTGAAATATTAAAATTCGTGATCTACTGCAATATTATGATGTAATGTTTACGTTTTATCTAGCTTGCCAAGAGAGAGAGAGAGAGAGAGAGAGAGAGAGAGAGAGAGAGAGAGATCGAAACATGATGAAATGGAAATATGTCACTGCAGAGAAACTGTACATTACCACACTCTTCCGTTTAGTTTTCCTTCATTTTAAACATACATGTATAAATATATTTGTTTAATTTCTTAAAATCTTTCATTTTCAAACCACAGAACCAACTTGTTTATATCTTTTTTCCTGTGTAGGAAATTTCTATATCCATACCTAAATTATATTTGTCATTCATACATCATGCTGTAAATTATCATAGAAATGGAAACTGTTAAACACATCAATGTATAAAATATCATATTGCTTCATTGTCATTATATAATAACTACATCTGTATGACCTTGACCATGTATTTGTATGGAGAGGGCTTATATAGGCAACGCCTGTTGTCCAATCCTTTTATGTATTATACATAATAAAATATTGTTTAAATCATAAATATATCCGTATTTAACAATAGTTCAGAACTTAACGAAAAATATACCACTCTCTGGCTAACAGCTGATATATTAAATACTGACAAAGATATGGCTAGAATTGATACGTCACAACCACACTAATAAATAAAATGATCAATGTTAAATACACACATGATTCAATTAAATCAGTTTTAGATTCGCTAAATTGATTTTAAAACTCTTTGAAACTTTAGCATGGTATTACATACTTTAAAATTACACAATTTTAACATATATTACTTACATAGTAGATGACATCATGATTTAGCAATCCATGAAAGTTTTCCCGACTAGAGATGCATATGGCACACCGAAAAAAAAATCAATGCCGTCCCATCTGTCGCTTTGTTGTGTCCGGAAAAGGCCGTCACCGTGTTATTGTAAATTACATAGGTTTGTTCAGCAAAGAAGGCTTTTTAAAAAAACAAAAACAGGCAGTTCGACATGAAGTTGTAATATTCATTATATATATATATATATATATATATATATATATAATATATATATATATATATATATATATATATATATATATATATATATACTCATAACGTGCTTTTAGAATAACAATTTATTTAACAGTCATTTAAGGGAAATAGATACAGTGAGCTTTAACAACTGGGTGATGTATATCGCACATGTAATAATACACAGTAATGTTTACTTAATAAGTTTATATAATGTACACTGTAATAATACACAGTAATGTTTACTTAATAAGTTTATATAATGTACACTGTAATAATACACAGTAATGATTACTTAATAAGTTTATATAATGTACACTGTAATAATACACAGTAATGATTACTTAATAAGTTTATATAATGTACACTGTAATAATACACAGTAATGATTACTTAATAAGTTTATATAATGTACACTGTAATAATACACAGTAATGATTACTTAATAAGTTTATATAATGTACACTGTAATAATACACAGTAATGTTTACTTAATAAGTTTATATAATGTACACTGACCCACATTGCTATAGCTTAAAATGAGTAAATGTTTCTTTTGTAACGTAAATCATTGTCATCGTGACTTATCCAACTCTTTGATATTGATATAAATCAAATAGTTTACATACTTTTGTGTATGAGATTAATTTCTCAATGATACCATTAAAAATAACAAGTTTAGGGTTTTGTTACAGTTAGATATTTTACTATGTACATGTAACAGTATAGCACGTAGAAATAGTCATCATTGTGGTAACTTTTAAGAATATACAATAATTAGAAATACTTCTTAGCAACCAGAATAAAATAAAGAATATAGTAATGTATAAAACGGTCATTCATGATCTTTCTACCCTGGAATACCACCCGTCTGTTGCCAATATAAAACTCCAAAAATACTTTAAACTTACTAAATCAAATTGTGCTGTATTGAATTGAAAGAAACCATTTAAATGAAATAGCTTTAAAATTTGAGGAATACTAATATTTACAGAGGGTTGTCGTTCTTTGCTCTCGATCTCTGTCAACGTCTAAGTTTCACAAGATTTTGGTAAAATTCACTTCACATCTTCTCCATATCTTTTTCAACATACTAGGTTCCATACCCAATGATTATTTATAAAATTGCATCCTTTATAGGTTTGAGAAAACGTGTTTCAGCTATGCTGAGTTATCATGGCATTTATGATTTGCATAATTACACTGTAAATGTAATTTCCATGGGGATTATTTCGCGGACTAATATGAAATTCGCTATGCAAAAATATTGCACGTTACTTTTTCTGGGAGTAAACCCCGACAAATGATCTTTTTAGAACATCATTGCAAAAAATACCTCATTTGTCAATGTTGGTGCAACTTGGATTGGGGTATGTGAGATAAGAACGACAACTCCCGTTAGAAATTGTGCGAATGTGGGGCCTAAGGCTTGCGTGCTAGTTTTCACTGCGAAATGCTTCTCGTGTCTAGTGGAGATGTGGGACCTAAGGCGGATGTGATCAGTGAGCGGGGAAATGCTTACTCCTCCTGGTCGCCTGCTCCCAACTCTGATGTGTCCCCGTTTGCCTTGCTCTTGGTTGTGTATTCTTTATTCTGTGTTTGTCCTACTTTTGATTGTGTATTCTTTATGGGGATTCTGAGATTGCTCGCCGTTCGTTGTCTTTGCTTTTTCAAAAACTGAATGCAACTTATACACAAACTGGATAATAAAGAAGCGCATCACCAAGGACAATCAAGGATTATTATGCCTTGTTCACTTATGCCCTGTATATCAACTGAATACGACAAGCATTCGTGTTTATAATTAGCACTAATACGTGAAAAATAGGTTTTGGTCGGGTGGTCATGTTGGGCGTGTCATCTATTCTTAAGAGAGGTGAGCCGCTGACCCGTAGGTTGAGGGGGTCATTTCACTTACCGGGGTATGTCCTTTATATAAACTGAATGTAACTAGCATTCACAGAGATGAAAATGAATGTATCTAGTGTTTACACATGGAATAACACGCCTGATGGTCGGTGGGGGGATGCTTGCTTCTGGCCGCCTGGTCTCATAGCTGGTGTGCCCGTGTTTATCGTGCTCCTAGATGGGTATTCTTAATGAGAATCATGAGATTGGTCCCTTCTCGTTGTCTGTGGTTTTTCCTAAACTGAATGTAAGTATTATTCACACAAAAAAGAGGTTCATCACAAAGCACATGGAGGGATTATTATGCCTTGTTCTCTTGCGTCTTGGATATATAAACTGAATGTAACGAGCATTCACATAAATAAAAACAATGTGATCCATCACCATGGACAAACAATGATTATTGTGCCTCGTTCATATGCCATATCTATAAACTGAATGTAACTGGTATTTACACACATGGAAGTATATATAGCTAGTATTGAAGTCAGCTTTTCGCAAAATATATGGTCATATAACGATCTAGTTCACATATCATTGGAACAAATGCTATACCGATTGTTAGGCCGTTTTTGGCACACTGATTTTGACTACGAATAACTCCGTTTAACTGATCAGGATATAGGTCGACAGGGGATTCTTACTCCTCCTAGGCACCTGATCCCACCTCTGGTGTGTCCAGGGGTCCGTGTTTGCCCAACTATCTATTATGCATTGCTGTATATAGGATTGATGATATTGATCACTGACAGGAGTTTTTAAGGATCTGTAGGGGGCCGAAATAAGGCCTCATTCCCAATGCTAAAATGCAGACATGTTTCCCAATTTTTGCTTTGAAATTCCCAAACAATGAAAACAAATCAAACAGGGCAGCCAAATCGTTCATAAATCTTATTCACAGGTCCACAGATTATGATTTTTGCTTCAAACGTCTTAAGTAAAAACACATTTTTTGGACTCTGCTAATTTGAAATAGTTAAGCTTTGACCAAATTGAAAGACAGAAGGAGCCCAATTATACCTTAAAGCACTCTGAATTGGGTTTTCCCTTATTTCTTTGTATGAAACATTTTTTCCCAATTTTATAGGCAAATGTCGCTATTTTTCCCAATTGCAAAGACCCTGGCCCTTGAAATCAAGACCCTAAAAAACCTGACTGTTCGATATATTCACCTTTCATTCATACATTAAAAACAGTTTTTGATGGGGTAATCGTAGTCTTTTTTTAAGGAGACGAGTTTCTAACCTGGAGTTTAGTTTTATCGTTTGGGGTCGGTGGTATGCGGATACTATAGTCATTCTGATTTGCGGATACATCCTGTCATTGGATCGGCTGTTATCTGGCGTGTTTAGTGCCGGTCGTTAAGCCGTTTTCTGCGTGCTAGTTTTGACTACAGGTTGCTTTGTGTGCTCGGAGTGTAGGGTTTGCAGCGCGTGTGGTCGGTCCTCAAGGCTGCTTGCTCTTTGGCGCCTGATCTTGCCTCTGGTGTGTCCATATTTGCCGTGCTCCTCTTTTTGTCTTCATATGGGTTATGATATTGGTGGCTTTTCCTTTTCCTAGGAAGTTCCTTTACTGAATTAGGTATTATTCACAAATAGCAAAATGAATAAGTTCATCACGAAGGACATGCAAGGGTTATTATGCCTTGCTTACTTATATTCTTTTTAACAAATGAATTGAACTAGCATTCACACACATGGATATAAACAGGTTTCCGTTGGGTTCGTTACAGCGTGATATGCCTGGTAATTGTTTTAATCAATATGGGCTGCTGGCGCTGTTTATGTTGTGGGGGTTCAGCGCCTCATTTACGTTCGGAGTTTTGTGAATTATGTGATCGTTGTGGCGGTCTGATTTTTGAATGCAGACTGTTTTTAGGTTGGGTGTTAAGCCGTTCTTTGCGTTGTGACTTGTAGTCTGTTTGCGTGGTCGGAATATGACATTTGCGGCATATATGACCGGTCAGTGAGAGATGCTTGCTCCAAGTGGCTGTCTGGTTCCAATCCCAGTGTATCTGTTTAAAAAACAGGTTCATTACCAAGAACATACAAGGATTATTATGCCTTGTTCACTTATGTTCTTTATATAAACTGGTAGCATTCACTCAAATGAAAATGAATATAACTTGTATTCACACTCATAAAATCACACATTTTGGTTGGGTGCGCGGGAGCATGTTTTCCGTGTGCTCCGTTTATGAATGGAGGCGGACTGCTGGCCGATGCGTCAATGTTGTGGAAATTCAGTTTTCTTGCTTTGCTTCGGCGTTTTGCGAATTCTGTGCTTGCTTTGGCTATGTGATTTATGAATGCAGCTTGTCATTGGACCGTCTGCTATCTGACGTGTTTAGTGTAGGTTGTTAAGCCGTTCACTGCGTGCTAGGTCAGAGGGGTTTGCGGCGGGTGTGTTCGGACTGTGGGAAATGCTCGCTTCTGATTTTGTCTCTGGTGTGTTTGTGTTTGGCGTGCTACTGGTTGGGTATTCTTGATTGGAATTATGAGATTGTTCCCTCGTCATTTTCTGTAGTTTTTCCTGAATGTAATTATTATCCACACACAACAAATTAAAGACGTTGATCACCAAGGACACACAAGGGTTATTATGCCTTGTTCACTAATGGTTTTTTTTAAAAAACTGAATGTAACTAGTATTGACACACTTGAAAAGGAATTGAACTAGTATTCACTCACATGAAAAATGAAACTGGTATTCACTCACATAAAATGAATGGAACTACTATTCACACACATGAAAATAAATGGAACTAGTATTCACAGACATAGATATAAACAGGTTTTTGTTGGTTTCGCTGGAACGTGCTGTGAGTGACTTATTTGTAAATTATTGCGGGCTGATTATTGAATGCAGACTGTTTTTAGGTTGGGTGTTAAGCCGTTCTTTGCGTTGTGACTTGTAGTCTGTTTGCGTGGTCGGAATATGACATCTGCGGCATATATGACCGGTCAGTGGGAGATGCTTGCTCCAAGTGGCCGTCTTGTTCCAATCCCAGTGTATCTGTTTGAAAAACAGGTTCATTACCAAGAACATACAAGGATTATTATGCCTTGTTCACTTATGTCCTTTATATAAACTGGTAGCATTCACTCAAATGAAAATGAATATAACTAGTATTCACACTCATAAAATCACATATTTTGGTTGGGTGAGCGGGAACATGTTTTCCGTGTGCTCCGTTTATGAATGGAGACGGACTGCTGACCGATGCGTCAATGTTGTGGAAATTCAGTTTTCTTGCTTTGCTTCGGCGTTTTGCGAATTCTGTGCTTGCTTTGGCTATGTGATTTATGAATGCAGCTTGTCATTGGGCCGTCTGCTATCTGACGTGCTTAGTGTAGGTTGTTAAGCCGTTCACTGCGTGCTAGGTCAGAGGGGTTTGCGGCGGGTGTGTTCGGACTGTGGGAAATGCTCGCTTCTGATTTTGTCTCTGGTGTGTCTGTGTTTGGCGTGCTACTGGTTGGGTATTCTTGATTGGAATTATGAGATTGTTCCCTCGTCATTTTCTGTAGTTTTTCCTGAATGCAATTATTATTCACACACAACAAATTAAAGACGTTGATCACCAAGGACACACAAGGGTTATTATGCCTTGTTCACTAATGGTCTTTTACAAAACTGAATGTAACTAGTATTGACACACTTGAAAAGAAATTGAACTACTATTCACTCACATGAAAAATGAAACTGGTATTCACTCACATAAAATGAATGGAACTACTATTCACACACAAGAAAATAAATGGAATTAGTATTCACACACATAGATATAAACAGGTTTTTGTTGGTTTCGCTGGAACGTGCTGTGAGTGACTTATTTTTAAATTATTGCGGGCTGATTTTTGAATGCAGACTTTTTAGGTTGGGTGTTAAGCCGTTCTTTGCGTTGTGACTTGTAGTCTGTTTGCGTAGTCGGAATATGACGTTTGCGGCATATATGACCGGTCAGTGGGAGATGCTTGCTCCAAGTGGCTGTCTGGTTCCAATCCCAGTGTATCTGTTTTAAAAACAGGTTCATTACCAAGAACATACAAGGATTATTATGCCTTGTTCACTTATGTTCTTTATATAAACTGGTAGCATTCACTCAAATGAAAATGAATATAACTAGTATTCACACTCATAAAATCACACATTTTGGTTGGGTGCGCGGGAGCATGTTTTCCGTGTGCTCCGTTTATGAATGGAGGCGGGCTGCTGACCGCAATTCAGTTTTCTTGCTTTGCTTCGGCGTTTTGCGAATTCTGTGCTTGCTTTGGCTATGTGAGTTATGAATGCAGCTTGTCATTGGACCGTCTGCTATCTGACGTGTTTAGTGTAGGTTGTTAAGCCGTTCACTGCGTGCTAGGTCAGAGGGGTTTGCGGCGGGTGTGTTCGGACTGTGGGAAATGCTCGCTTCTGATTTTGTCTCTGGTGTGTCTGTGTTTGGCGTGCTACTGGTTGGGTATTCTTGATTGGAATTATGAGATTGTTCCCTCGTCATTTTCTGTAGTTTTTCCTGAATGCAATTATAATTTCGGTTGGGAGCGTCCTTTCCGTGTTGTAGGTTTTTAAATTGAGACAGGCTGCTGACGGGTGTGTTGATGTTTTGGGGTTAGGGGAAGGGGTCGGCGGTTAGCTCTGATGTGTCTGTGCCCTACTTTTGATCGTGTATTCGTTTTGGGGATTGTGAGATTGGTTGCTGTTCATTGTTTTCGCTTTTTCATAAACTAAATGTAACTAATATACACAAACTGGAAAACAAAGAAGTGAATCACCAAGGACATACAAGGATTATTGTGCCTTCACTTATGTCCTTTATATAAACTGAGGGTAACTGACATTCACACAGATGAAAATGAAATAAAGATTTCCATCACCAAGGAGAAACAAGGATTATTGTGCCTTGTTCACAGATATGAATATACATGATATGTAACTAATATTTACACATAAAACCACACAGATTTTGTTGGATGTGTAGGAACATGTATTCCGCGTGTTCTATTGAAGAATTGAGCAGCTGCTGGTAGATGTGGTCGGTGAGCGGAGAATGCTTGCTCTTCCTGGGCGCCTGCTCCCGGTTCCGAGTTGTCCGTGTTTGACCCACTTTTGATTGTGTATTATTCGTGAGAATTGTGGGATTGGTCACTGTCCGTTGTCTTCTCCTTTTTATAAACTTAATGGAACTAATACACACAAACTGGAAAATAAAGAAGTGCATCACCAAGGACATACAAGGATTATTGTGCCTTATTCACTTATGTCCTTTATATAAACCGAATGTCACTAGGATTCACACACATGAAAATAAAGATTTCCATCACCAAGGAGAAACAAGGATTATTGTGCCTTGTTCATATGCCATTTCTCTAAACTCAATTTAACTAGTGCTGAACCGTTGGTTGACGTGAGGGTTGTGTATCGCTTGGAATCGGCGTTTTGCGCATTCTGTGGGCGTCTTGGTGGTTTGATTTGCAGATACAACCTGTCATCAGATCAGCTGTTATCAGATGTGGTTCGTGCTTTTTCTTAAACTGTTCTCTGCGTGTTAGTTTTGACTACGGGTTGCTCTGTTTTGATTGGTCATAGTGTTGGGTTTCTGGCGATTGTGTTCGGCTGGTGGGGATGCCCGTTCCTTGTTGCCTGATCTCGCCTCTATTGTCCGTGTTTGCCGTGCTCGTGGTCAGGTTTTCTGATATGAATATGCGATTGTTCGCGGATTTTCTTAAACTGAATGTAAATATTATTTTTTCATAAACTAAATGTATCTAATATACACAAACTAGAAAATAAAGAAGTGAACCACCAAGAACATCACCAGGGACACAAAAGGGTTATGATGCCTTGTTTAGTTATGTCCTCTATATAAACTGAATCTAACTTTAATTCTCCCAGAAGAAAATTCACATACTCGTGAAAATGTTACTAGGTAGGAAAACCAGCAGGAAAGTATCCACCCCACAGGGCATACAAGGATTATTATTCCTAGGTCTTTTATGTTCTTTATATAAACTGGGAGGATTCACACAAATGAAAATGAATATAACTAGCATTCACAGAAAACATCATACAGATTTTGGTTGGGAGCGTCTTTCCGTGTTGTAGGTTTTGGAATTGAGGCAGGGTGCTGACGTGTGTGTTGATGTTTTGGGGTTTGATGAGGGGGTCGGCGTTTAGCGGATTCTGTGGTTGTGGAGGTCGGATATGTGGATACAGCCTGTCATTGGGTCAGGTGTTGTCTTGTGTCTTTAGTGTATGTTGTTTGCGTCTGGTTTTCACTACGAAATGTTTCTCTTGTTTGATCGAGATGTGGGACCTAAGGCGGATGTTCTAGGTGAGCGGAGAATGCTTGCTCCTTCTTAGTGTCTGCTCCCAGCTATGATGTGTCCGTGTTTGCCCTGCTTTTGATTGTGTATTCTTTATGGGGATTGTGAGATTTGTCGCTGCTAATTGTCTTTGCTTTTTAAAAAAAACTTAATGTAACTAATATACACAAATTGGAAAACACAGGAATGCATCACCAAGGACATACAAGGATTATTGTGCCTTGTTCACTTATGTCCTTTATATAAACCGAATGTCACTAGGATTCACACAAATGAAAATAAAGATTTCCATCACCAAGGAGAAACAAGGATTATTGTGCCTTGTTCACATGCCATTTCTATCAACTCAATGTAACAAGTGCTGAACCGTTGGTTGACGTGAGGGTTGTGTATCGCTTGGGGTCGGCGTTTTGCGGATTGTGTAGGCGTGTTGGC
Source organism: Ostrea edulis (assembly GCF_947568905.1). NCBI lineage: Eukaryota > Metazoa > Mollusca > Bivalvia > Ostreida > Ostreidae > Ostrea > Ostrea edulis. The sequence goes on along the minus strand of NC_079172.1, from coordinate 73,178,903 downwards.
GGTTTGGTTTGTAGAGCAAGCCTGTCATTGGATCAACTGCTACCTGTTGTTTTTGCGCTGTTTTTAAACCGTTCTCTGTGTGGTGGTTTTGACTACGTGTTGCTCTGTTTTGTCTGGTCATAGTGTTGGGTTTGTGGCGGATTTGTTCGTCCGGTGGAGGATGCTTGCTCCTTGGCGCTTGGTCTCGCCTCTAGTGTCCATGTTTGCCGTTCTTGTGGTTAGATATTTCTAATGGGACTATGGAATTGGTGGTTCCTCTTTGTCTTGGGTTTTTCCTAAACTGAATGTAAGTATTATTGATAAACAGGAAAATGTCTAGGTCCATCACCAGCGACACACAAGGATTATTATGCCTTGTTTGCTTATGTTCTTTATATAAACTGAATTTAACTAGCATACCCTCACAGGACAATTCACATAACTAATATTCACATGCATGAAAATGGTACTAGGGAGGAAAACCAGCAGGGAAAGATCCATCCACAGGACATACAAGGATTAGTATGCCTTGTTCACCTATGTCCTTTATATAAACTAAAGGTAACTGACATTCACATATCAAGATTTCCATCAGCAAGGACAAACTAGGATTATTGTGCCTTGTTCGCATGCCATTTCCATAAACTGAATTTAACTAGTAGTTACACACATTCAGATATATATAACTAGTATTCATGCATGGAAATAAACAGAATTTGGTGGGGTTCTAGTGAGCGTGTATTGCGTTTGGTGTTCTCGTAAATGGAGGCGGGCTGCTAACCGGTTGATTGATGTTGTGGGAATTCATTGGTCTCGCTTGGCGTTTCGTTGATTCTGTGGTCGTTCTGGCGGTCTGATTTGCGGATGCAACTATTACGTGTGTTTCTTACCGGTTGTTAGGTCGTTCTTTGCGTTGTAACTAGTTGTTAGTACGTTTGCATGGTCGAAACTGTGACGGGTGTAACCAGTCGGCAGAGCATTCTTGCTCCACCTGGGCATCTGGTCCCGATTCTGGTTCGTCCGTGTTTGCTATTGAAAGTAAACAGGTCCATCACAAAGGACACACAAGGATTATTATGCCTTGTTTACCGATGTCCTTTATATAAACTGAATTTAACTAGCATTCTCACACAGGAAATTTCACATAATTATTATTCACACGCTTGAAAATGTTACTAGGTAGGAAAAGCAGCAGGAAAGTATCCACTCCATGGGACATACAAGGATTATTATGCCTTGTTCACTTATGTCCTTTATATAAACTGGCAGCATTGACACAAATGAAAATTAATATAACTAGCATTCACACAAAGAATCATACAGATTTTGTTTGAGAGCGTCTTTTCCGTGTTGTAGGTTTTTGAATTGAGGCAGGGTGCTGACGGGTATGTTCATGTTTTGGGCTTTAAGGAGGGGGTCGGTCTTTAGCGGATTATGTGGTTGTGGAGGTCGGATATGTGGATACTGCTTGCCATTCGGTCCGGTGTTGTCTTGTGGCTTTAGTACCTGTTGTTTGCGTCTGATTTTCACTACGAAATATTTCTCTTGCTGGGTCGGGATGTGAGACCACAGACGGATGTTCTCGGTAAGCGGAGAATGCTTTCTCCTTCTTAGTGTCTGCTCCCGGCTCTGGTGTGTCCGTGTTTGACCTGCTTTTGATTGTGTATTCTTTATCGGGATTGTGAAATCCGTCGCTGTTCATTGTCTTCGCTTTTTTTATAAACTTAATGTAACTAATGTACATAACCTGGAAAATAAAGGAGTCCATCACCAAGGACACGCAAGGATTATTGTGCCTTATTCACTTATGTCCTTTATATAAACCGAAGGTCACTAGGATTCACACACATGAAAATAAAGATTTCCATCACCAAGGAGAAACAAGGATTATGCCGTGTTTATCTATGTCCTTTATATAAACTGAAGGTAACTGACATTCACACATCAATATTCCCATCAGCAAGGAGAAACAAGAATTATTGTGCCTTGTTCGCATGCCATTTCCATAAACTGAATTTAACTAGTAGTCACACACATTCAGATATATATAACTAGTATTCATGCATAGAAATAAACAGAATTTGGTGGGGTGTTAGTGAGCGTGTATTGCGTTTGGTGTTCTCGTAAATGGAGGCGGGCTGCTAACCGGTTGATTGATGTTGTGGGAATTCATTGGTCTCGCTTGGCGTGTCGTTGATTCTGTGGTCGTTCTGGCGGTCTGATTTGCGGATGCAACCATTACGTGTTTCTTACCGGTTGTTAGGTCATTCTTTGCGTTGTAACTAGTTGTTTGTACGTTTGCATGGTCGAAGCTGTGGCGGGTGTAACCGGTCGGCGGGGGATGTTTGCTCCACCTGGGCATCCAGTCCCGATTCTGGTTTGTCCGTGTTTGCTATTGAAAGTAAACAGGTCCATCACAAAGGACATACAAGGATTATTATGCCTTGTTTACCGATGTCCTTTATATAAACTGAGGGTAACTGACATTCACACAGATGAAAACTAAAATAAAGATTTCCATCATCAAGGAGAAACAAGGATTATTGTGCCTTGTTCACATTCCATTTCTAAAAACGCAATGTAACTAAAGCTGAACCGTTGGTTGATGTGAGGGTTCAGTGGTCACCGTTGGTGTCGGTGTTTTCCGGATTCCATGAGCGTGTTGGCGGTGTGATTTACAGATAGAGCTTGTCATTGGATCAGCTGCTATCTGATGTATTTCGCGGAAATTCTTAAACCGTTTTCTGTGTGCTAGTTTTGACTACGGGTTGCTCTGTTTTGTCTGGTCATAGTGTTGGGTTTGTGGCGGGTGTGTTCGGCTGGTGGGGGATACGCTCCTTGTCGCATGATTTCGCCTCTATAATCCGTGTTTGCCATGCTCGTGGTTAGGTATGTCTGGTGGGAATATGATATTGTTCGCGGCTTTTCCTAAACTGAATGTAAGTATTATTTTTCATAAACTAAATGTAGCTAATATACACAAACGGGAAAATAAAGAAGTGAATCACCAAGGACATCACCCGGGACATACAAGGGTTATTATGCCTTGTTTACCTATGTCCTGTATGTAAACTGAATTTAACTAGCATCCTCACACAGGAAAATTCACATAACTAGTATTGACACGCATGAAAATGTTACTAGGTACAAAAACAGCAGGAAAGTATCCACCCCACAGGACATACAAGGATTATTATGCCTTGGTCACTTGTGTCCTTTACATTCACACAAGTATATCTAGTGTTCACACATGAAATTACACCGATTTTGGTATGGTCGAAGCTGTGGCGGGTGTGTCCGGTCGGCGGGGGGTGCTTCCTCCACCTGGGCATCTGCTCTCGATTCTGGTGCGTCCGTGCTTGCCCTTGAAAATAAACAGGTCCATCACAAAGGACATACAAGGATTATTATGCCTTGTTCACTTATATGTATGTCTTTTACATAAACTGAATGTAACTACACATAGTATTCACACACAGTGAAAGAAGACATTTAAAATTACACATTGTAAAAGGAAAATTGTATTATTTATCGTTTTGGAAATTCGACATGTTTTAGTGGACGGTTTCCATGTTTCATTAATATAGAAATATTATAAACAAAAACCTCTGTCTCTAATCACTTTGAAATAAGTATTTGCACGCTAACTTTATACAAAGATGGCGGACAAGGGAATGTTTCTTAATCGTAGTGCTAATATCCAGTTTGAATCTTTTTAAATTATGTAAACATGTAATACAACAATTGACAGTTTTCGGTCAATACGATGTTATATTAACCGAGCCCGGAATGTTAATAAAACAAAACCTACAATATTGTATCTATTCATGTGTTTTTTTTAAATAATCAGTTTTTGTTATGTTTATCACAACCAAATGTAATCAAATATAGCACTGAAGTAATGATTACGCATTTTGAAGTACATAAAACATTATAAATAATTACTAAATTTTGTATATGGAAATAAGCTACTATGTCAATTTTTAAATAAATTTTGTTTCAGAAATAGTACTTAAAAAATGCTTAGACATTGTAAAGTACATACATGAAATGTTAAACATTTATAAGTCATGATATTCGAAATTGCATTCTGAAGAAAAATTACGTATTAATAATCTTTTATATGGGAAGAAGGAACCATGCGTCACATTTTTAATTAATTCTCTTTCACCCCTTTTATATTCTTACTGAGAATGACCCTTAAAATGATAGATTTTTGTTTTTTATTTAACGACCTACATACTTCCTGTATCTACCTGCATGTTTTCCGTGTCAGACCCAGGATACACCTGGGCTTCCTGTTCCTCTTCCGCCAATTCTATTCAATTCGATGCCATTTTGGAAAAAAAAAATAAACTCAAAATAATAAACAAACAGTACAAGAAACAAAAGCAATGATACCAATTAGGATATATCTTAAAACTTTACCCCGTTGAATTAATAAATTTATAGGTGATCTAACACATTGAATTATTTCTCAAATAGATCTAATAAAGAATGAAAGATAACTTATACAAATCCAAAATGAGATTTTTCTTCTTGTAATTGCAAGGATGCAGGGCAGTTCTTCAGTTCGCAGGTAACCGTCAACTGAGGAAGGTTTAACTAAGGAACTCTTATATGTAGCCATGTTCAATTAGAAAACGCTCACTCAAGGACTAATACTCGGTAATTATCACAACTCTCTAGACGGACATGCCTGGAAGAGTGCTCATTAAATAAATGACGGGCGTCTTACCTGGAGTAGCGCTCGTTAAATACTGGACAGGTGTCTTACCTGGAGTAGTTCAGGTTAAATACCGAACTGATGTCTTACCTGGAGAAGTTCAGGTTAATACCGGACAGGTGTCAACGGAGTTAATTAGGTCGATTATTATTTTTTTTTTTTTACTTTTTCTCCGGGAACATTGCCACTTCTGGAAATAATCAATAAATTCCTATACCTTCCGGGGAAATATCTCGATGAGTGAAGCATTTGTTTTAAATAAAATATAAAATCGTATTAGTATAAAATTGCATTTCAAAATATAAACATATTTTCCCTTTCCCGTCAGAGAGCTAGAAATATATATATATACATATGCTTAGCACACCAAGTACCGTGATTTAAAAAATAGTATATCTAACAATATTTAACTATAATGATATATTTTATTTATACGGGATATACGATGTAGCACTTATTTTACACTGGGTTTATTTGCTACATGTAGTAGAACACCTTTTCACTGTTCTTTATATCATTTTATGGTATATGGACGGAAAGTCACAGGACAAAAAGTCATACAATCGGTAAGACAAGAAGTAACAAGCAATGATGTCGTTTGCTCAGATAGGATAAAAAGTCACATGACAATAGGTCACAAAATTGAATGTTTACATGTATGTCATATTCATCATTAAATCCCCCCCCCCCCCCCCAATTAACTTGTTTATATAGCAATCACTTACTGCTTGTTTTGACAATAATCTGGAGGGAAAGGAAGCCATACATAATTCTGTCATCAGATTTTGTTTTCACAATAATTGATATATAGTATTGTCAACCAAATGATCACAAAGTTTATCTTTATCGATATCAATAAAACATTCTCTGTTTTAAATCTAATTCACATTTTACAATAAAAGAAATTATTGAATTATCATTATCAAAATTTAAAGTTTCAAATTTAAATAAATTCTCATAGAAAATATAACATTTTACATATATAGATATTCTTAAACTTTACAAAAAGAACATTTTTTATTTATATAAAATGATTTTTTAACAGATTTTCTTACAAACTGTGACTTTTGTCCTGTGACAAACTCACAAAATGTGTCCTAATTTCACAAACTTTATAATTGTGACTTTTCGTCCATGGTAATTTAGTGCGTGACTTTTTGTCCCGTGACTCTCTGTCCTACATTCCATTTTATTCGTCTTATTATAGATATTGATCTACTTTGCCAAATAAGGATATGTGTCATTCCATTTATAACTTATCTGAATTTTATGCCTTTCAGACTTCCAAGTAATTTCACGGTGACGTTTGAATTTTTGTTTTTAATTCCAAAGAAGTTTAAAAAGTCAGTACCTTGAATTTCACCCACAAACTTACAACTTTGTACCTAACACGTTCCTCGATGTCTTCGTTTATCTACCACAATAAGCCTGCATTTGACAGTTGGACTATATGCCACAAAGATGCACACTAAAGAGAGTGTCACTCGCGCTGTCCAACACATTTGTCGTATTTTAAGATTTTTCGGAAATATTCGGAAAATGCTACACACGGACATTTCATACATGTAATTTAGAAATCGCGACGCCATCTTGAATTTTAGCTTTGTCAGTTGTGCATCCAAATAGCCTTAGGACTGTGTTACAAGTGCAGAATGTGGATACCCTGTCTCATGGTAGGAGAGATCTAAGACATCTTGTTTCTTTATCAGTTTACACAAGACAAAGGGTTGATCCGCTATGTTCAGGGAGGTGTGAATGAAGTAAAATTCGCACGTGCGAGTAGCCTACTCGTCATAATTACGGTAAGCTACAGTTGTCAGACTGCTGGGGGGAACAAAAGTGTGCGATTATGCAATCAAGCTACATATGTAGTTAGTACACAAAATTATACATGTCTTATGCGTGTAGTACACATGTAAATCATGCGATAATTAGTCACATTTTGGATTTAAATCTATGTCCCGATTGTAAAAACTCTCGTTATATTACTTACATGTAGGTAGTCACTTGGTACAGTGACGTCACATGCTACCCTATTCGATCAGCTCATTGTTAAAGTAGTGGTAAATAATTAAATAATTACGTTTATGTAACCGGTCTTGGATGTAAAGATAATCCACAAGATGGTTAAGGTCGTAGATTCGTTTAATAGTGGGAAACAATGAAAACAGCCCTATAACAACAATAAAAACATATAAGGACAAATACAATACAAAGACAAAAGACGCTATCGAACATATGATATATACAACGATACAAATATATATATTGGTCATCATTTTATCGTCAAAGGAAACAACTCTCTGAACCATTAATTATAAGTAATTGATATTACAAAAATGAATATAATGTCCTGCAGTGAATTGCATATGTACATGTACATACCAGTTTATGGAACTGGGCTTCAGCTTCCGAAATCAAGGTGAAGCTGCTTAAAACTCTCTTATGATGACCTATTGAATAATTTACTAAAATACTAAATTCTGTACACATATATCACTCTGCGCATTTAAATTACATAAAACTCATTATTTAATTAAAGAACAGAAATTATGTTTTTCCACAATTCTACTTTCAGTAAATCTTTTACTCATGACTTGCACACAAGTTTTATGAATAAAGAAAAGTTTAATTACTTATTTAAATACATTACTTGCTTTTAATGATATAGTAAAACTATCAGCTACTTACAGTTGTTGGTGTTAGCAAATCCTCTATAAATTAAATATATACTTTATACTTTTTAGAATTCAATAATGGCAACACCCTTTGGAATCTCTTTCAAAACTAGATTTCCTGAACCATTTCATAAAAAGAACTCAGGAATTCCCGCCAGGAATTCCTATTGGCTAGAACAAAATACTAAAACCAATCAGATGACAGAACAAGTATAACACCTAAGATATACATGAACTAATCCAAGTTATGTTTTAACTGGACCCTTACGGATTAAACCATTATATTTAAAAGGGGTATTTAGGTTTCTTTAACACACAACACAAAGTAAGTAAGTAGCGCAGCGCAAAATGTATTGAAGTGAATGAATGTGAATGGCAATATAAAAATATAAAACTAAACTAAGTACAACTACCACATTTATCAAGAGGCTCACGGGCCTCATCGGTCACCTGAGTATTCGTTAAAATAAGTAGAAACTAGGACTAGTCCTAAAGGTTATGAAATCTAAAAATAAAATTTTTGTTCTCAATATCTAAACTAAATTCTAATACTGAAAAGGTATAAAACAAGATGTTATTTAAATATCTAAATCACTGGGGTCAATGTGATGTCCGTAACTGCAGTCACTGACAAGATAGAGAATGCTGATTTAGGTAACAACATATAGTATCGTCGATTTCGCAATGATTGGGGGTACTCCTCCGTGTGTCGTGTTTTCATTGATGAACTACTTTGGATAGATCTTATGTACACAGAGTCTTAGTTTAATCCTGATTTATAAGAAGAAACCATATTTTTAAACTGGGGTGATGTGGGTAACTGTGAAAATGATGTCCGTAACTGAGAGATCAGCCTAGACAAAGGATGTCCGTACCCGTTGGATTACGTTATTTCTTTCTTTTCTTCTTCTCGATTTGATGGAACGGAAGAACAAATCTAGAGAGCTTATATACTCAATTGTCTTATGAAACACCAGTAATAATTGAGATTGATTGCATATTGTTTAACGTTCCGCTCCAGATTTTTTTCACACATATGGAGACGTTAATAAATGAGAAATATTACACAACATGTGAACCACGAATTAAGAAATTATACAAAATTAAGTATCGGGAAGGGGACACGTTGAGATATATAAAGTGTATGCATTTTATTTTTTTTTTTAGATTTTAAGTGTAAATGATAATTAAAACCCGTAATAATTCAGTTTATTGCAAACTTGGTAGAGGTCCTTTAGCGGTCACAATGAAATGTAGAATATTGATTGAATGTATATTGTTTAACTTCCCTCTTGAGAATTTGTCACTCATATGGAGACGTCACCATTGTCGGTAGAGGGCTGCAAAAGTTCAGGCCTATGCTCGGCGCTTATGGCCTTTGAGCAGGCAGGGTTCTTTATCGTGCCACACCTGCTGTGACACGGAGCCTCGGTTTTTGCGGTTTCATCCGAAGGACCGCCCCATTTAGTCGCCTCTTACGATAAGCAAGGGGTACTGAGGACCTATTCTAACCCGGATCCCAACGGGAACGTAGAATATTGAAGTATTGGGTTAAATTTAAACGATCATATAATTGTGTCTTAAAAGCATGCTATGAAGAACGAGTTTCCTGTAACAATAGTTGAATTGTAAACATTCAGAGAGAATTGACAAAGCTAGGTTTATCTTACATACATCTTTGGAATGTCTCAAATGTAAATAATAAACATAGAATGACAATTATGTACTGTTTGTGATCTAAATGATGTAGAGGATGAGTTTCACTTTGGCGGCGTAAAATGATCAACTACACATGGTGACCAACAATCCCAGAAAATATGAACAAATCCATGTAGCGGTTTCTGAGGAGTTGCGACCACAAAGTGTTCCTATTGTGTATCATGTACGAATTCAACAAAGTCCCATAACTCCTGTAATAATTGTAGAATCAAAATGGCGGCGTAATATGATCAACTACACATGGTGACTAACAAACCTGCAAAATATGAACATAATCCGTTGAGTGGTTTCCCAGGAGTTCCGTCCACAAAGTGAAGTAGGACGGACGGACGGACACCGTTGTTTCTATGTCCCCTTCCGCCTTGCGGTGGGGGACAAAAAGTAATGGAATCGTTTTGTGTGTAGTTGAATGTGGCGTATCCCGAGTTCAATTGGTGCATGGAGTTGACGAGTTGATGTGATAAAAGATCTTAGTGTGTTTGTAACTTCTAAAGTCAATGCAGTAAGTTAAAAAAATTATGTCCGGCTGGGGAAAGAAATGAAGAAAAATTGGAAATGCCTAAGCAGCGAAAGTCGGGAAAAGTTGGCTGTGGGATGTTCTAAACGAAGATTGAGTTCATCACAAAGATCACATGTGGCGGTATACGAAGCTTATCAATGATGTCCACGTCCTCTATATAGTCTAATAGATTGTTTCTGTCCCTGAAACCATATTCCCTCCGGATACGATACCTATTTCCTAGCAAAGCACAGACCACCACCATGTTCAATATAGACTTAAGACAAGTATCTGGATGTTTTAAGATTTCTAACAATTTAAGATTATCTGAAGACATGGCAGTTTTGTGAAACAGCTATGATAGATCTTATGACAAATTTTAGTCATACTGACAAAACTTTGGTCCAGTTTATAACATCAAACAAAATACTGTTTAATACGGCACATATACATGTACCTTTAAGGGTTATGACTCTAAGGGAACAGGTGTTCTTAGACCCGGCCCTTAAGCTCTGCTGTATATTTGATTAACCAGATGTCGAAAATTGACTGGTAAGGCTATTCAATAATTCAAAATGAAGGAAAATAATGAATTTTCAAATAAATCGAATAACACTTTAACTTGTCAAATACAGATAATTATGTACAACAACGGGACATACATACACGTAATAGAAATGAGCAAATTCATTTTCTTGTTTTATCATTTATTCTATTCCATCATGTCAAATGAAACAGGCACGTTGACGTCTCAATATGAGTGAAAAATCCTCGAAAGGAACGTTAAACAGTATAAAACCAATCCATTAGGTAAGATGCAACACTTCTGTCATTTCATTACCTATTGTATAATTTTCTTTATGAGTTTCTTTTAATTCAGATCTCATCTGGACAAACTTTGTGGGTTGGTTGTATATTGTTTAATGTCCCGTTCGAGAAGTTTTCTCTCCCTGATCAACATCCGTAAGCGCCGAGCATAGGCCTGAAATGTCGCAGCCTTTCACCGGCAATGGTGACGTCTCCATTGCGGGCTGCAAAATTGCAGGCCTGTGCTCGGCGCTTACGGCTGTTCATCAGGGAGAGATTTTTATCGTGCCGCACCTGCTGTGCTACAGGGCCTCGGTTTACGCAGTCTCATCCAAAAGACCGCCCCATTTAGTCGACTCTTACGACAAGTAAGGGTACTGAGGACCTATTCTAACCTGGACACTCACGGGATCGACAAATTCTGTGTGAGAAACGGGAGAAGATTTCACACTAAAACAATATGCCCCCATTCTGGGAAGTTTAATAACTTTAGAAATAAAAAATAATCCACCATAGGTATTTTAAAAAGTTTGATTTCTGCTTGATATATCAATATTTTACCTTGAAGTTTACATTGAAATGTACGGGAACATCATGTTTTATCCAAATATTTTAAAAAGAAATAGTGTTTTTAGATAATTATACAAATCTTTCGGTAAAATGTTAGATAAACTTTCTCCTTACCAAAATATGAAATGAAATTAATCATCTGTAGCAGATACAGTGATTTTAGAAAATTAGATTTTGCTTATTTGTATCAAGGAAGCGCTTCCTAGGCAGACAACTCTTCCAAAAATGTTTCAAGTGCAAAAATATTTACCCATCATGTGAATTTGGTCTATTTCACTTTTATCATTATTACCGGTAAACATTAAATAATTATTAATTATTATTGATTAATCAATTATCATTAATTATTCATATCTCGATTTAAATCTTCGAATCTGTTCACTCTCTCTTCGCTATACAATGAATACCTGAAATTGTGCATGGGGAAATCATTTGACTAGTATAAAATGACTCGATTACTAGATGAATACCAGTATCTACACAGAGTTGTCGTTCTTTGATCGCGGCTCTAGGCCCTTGTAAAACCCACTTCACATCTGTTTCAACACACTAGGTTTCATACCCAATGGTTAGTTATAAAATATCATGTTTAGGGTTTAAGAAAACTTGTGAGTTGTGCTGTTAACATGGTATTTACATAATTACACTGTAAATGTATTTTCAAGGGGATCATTTCGCGGACTAATATTGAACTTAGATACGAAAACAATATTGAACAAGTGATCCTCAGATTAGAACATCGTTTCGAACGAAACGTGTCATTTGTCAATGTTGGTACAACCTTGGATGGATACGTTGACTGAGGTGTATTTAAGATATGAACGATATATAATATCGGTTGGACATTGTGCAAATACCCATAAACAGGAAATGAAGCTTATAAATGAATATACACATACTAAAAGTGCATGATGAAAAACTTGTAAATCGAAATAGATGTTCAAAAATGATATCTTATTACACATGTAATAGAGAACTCAATATTTCATCGATTCTGGTAAACATTTCAGTCGTAAAATCATTAAGTCTACAAGATTGCTACGCGTAGCCCGGTCCTACTAAACAGAGTACGATAGAGTACGTTAGAGTACTTTAGATTACGCTGGTAAAATTTCATAATTTAATGCAATTTATCTGCTGTTCGTAGGTGTTTATACTTCACTTTAACCTTATAAATATATATCTGGAATACATTGTGTTTGTTTTCATTAATTTAGAAAATAGTTTGAATTACTGTTTACCGTTTGATCCCGATCTTTAACTATATGTACATATTGCACAAAGTACCAGCGCATTACACTTAATTTTCCAAGATTATGCCTTTATCTTATTTTCAAAGTATTAAATCTTTTTTAGTCAACTGAACAATGAATTCCATGAAAATAAATCATTCAGTGGTATTTAGATTTACATAAAAATGAAATGATTACATCTATGAAGATGAGTTCTTCGATGACTGTCGCTGTTGTTTGAAGTCAACACTGGATGTGGTTTGTTTTAAAGGCCGGCAATTATTCAATTGGTTCGAATCAAACGCGTAGTCATGTCCCCTACCACCGCAAAATATCGAAGAATAAAAGTTCCATTTTCCTGTAAAATTTGTCGAATCAAAACGACGGCGCAGAATGATCAACTACATATGGTGACTAACCATCCTATAAAATATGAACAAAATCCGTTCACCAGACTCTGAGGAGTTGTGTCGACAAAGTGTGTTCCTATAGTGTATCATGTACATATTCAACAAAGTCCCATAACTCCTGTAAAATTTGTCAAACTAAAATGGTGACGCAATATGATTAACTACATATAGTGACTAACAATCCTACAAAATATGGGGGGGGGGGGGATCCATCAAGCGGTTTCGGAGGAGTTGCGTCCACAACGTTTTCCTATAGTGTAGCACGTACACATTCGACAGAGTGCCATACTCCTGTTAAAATTGTCGAATCAAAATGGTGGCGTCATATGATCAACTAAACATGGTGACTAACAATCCCAAATTTCAACATGATGCTTGTAGTATAGTGTCAAACACTCTTTCTTGTTAAAAAAAAAATGTATAAAAATTTGACCCTGGTATATCCCTTGAACCATAGCAGATGGACTATTTGAATTTAATTAAGAGCAACACACCGAACAAAATCAGCTGCTTTTTTAAACCAAGGTCTGTGTTTTCAGAAGGATTCATCTTGATACGATTTGATAAATTTACTGTCTTACTATTGAAACCTCTAAATTTTGTACTATCAAGGTCAAACAGGTTCAAAGACTACAAGGGAGGATTCTGACTAAATAGCAAGAAAAGTTAAAGCTGTGTGGTCCGAATTAAAATATTTTTTTTCCATCTCGTAAAAACGCTATCAAATTATCGCACGTATGTAGTTATGAGACTGTACGACATATCATAAATTATTTCACCTGTTTTAACCCAAATAATTTGATTTTAAATCGATGTTTACAAATAACCGCGTCACTCTGCCATTTTAAGTGACAGTCACGTGACCAGTTCAAACTTTCAGATCATCGGTGGTCTTATCTGTGTAAAGCTGTGTATTTTGTTATAACAGTACCGTACCATAAGTTTAATAGAAATAAAAATATCAAATACCGCTTAGTAATTCGTTGTTTTACGCTCTTTCAGCCTTAAAACTAGACATTTGCGTACGAGTTAATACATCATGTTGGGATTCCCCTGACGCGCGTGGGTCTATTTATAGACGTCTATTATGGGATGATTTATATATGTAGCCACTATATTTACTTTCTAAATAATATTCGCACTGTTTTCTTTTACATGCAGATGTTTTCAAGCATGTAATTAAGGGAAAGATAATAACTTTATAAAGTAATTAATCTGCTTTAAAGTAATTATGTACAAAAATAATACATGAACATCGGGTCATACAGCTTTAATAATATGTCAATACTTCTTAAAAGCTATCAATTAACGCTTAAGTATCATTATTACCGATTTATTGTTGAACATATATCGTATAGCTATTATAATGAAAGTTTTGTCAATAAACAGACATCAAAACTGATCCAGGAAGTGTTCGCAGTGAAGATTCCATTTATTTGATACTCAGTTATACAGACATTAATGCACGGAATATTATTTATGGTTTAATGGTGTCACGCTGACAGTGTATACAACAAACCACGTCTTCCTTTGTGCCCAGGACATCACGTTAAACAGACGACCAAGACACCACCTTAAACAGACGATCAGGACACCACGTTAAACAGACGATCAGGACACCACGTTAAACAGACGGACAAGACACCACGTTAAACAGACGATCAGGACACCACGTTAAACAGACGATCAGGACACCACGTTAAACAGACGGTCAGGACACCACGTTAAACAGACGGTCAAGACAGCGCGTTAAACAGACGGTCAAGACAGCGCGTTAAACAGACGACCAAGACAGCGCGTTAAACACTCTGCCAAGACAGCGCGTTAAACAGATGGCCAAGACAGCGCGTTAAACAGACGGTCAAGACAGCGCGTTAAACAGACGGCCAAAGACACCACGTTAAACAGACGGTCAAGACACCACGTTAAACAGACGGCCAAGACAGCGCGTTAAACAGACGACCAAGACAGCTCGTTAAACAGACGGTCAAGACAGCGCGTTAAACAGACGATCAGGACACCACGTTAAACAGACGGCCAAGACACCACGTTAAACTGACAATCAGGACACCACGTTAAACAGACGGCCAGGACACCACGTTAAACAGACGGCCAAGACACCACGTTAAACAGACGGCCAAGACAGCGCGTTAAACAGACGGTCAAGACAGCGCGTTAAACAGACGGTCAAGACACCACGTTAAACAGACGGCCAAGACACCATGTTAAACAGACGGCCAAGACACCACGTTAAACAGACGGCCAAGACACCACGTTAAACAGACGGACAAGGCAGCGCGTTAAACAGACGGTCAAGACAGCGCGTTAAACAGACGGCCAAAGACACCACGTTAAACAGACGGTCAAGACACCACGTTAAACAGACGGCCAAGACAGCGCGTTAAACAGACGGCCAAGACAGCTCGTTAAACAGACGGTCAAGACAGCGCGTTAAACAGACGATCAGGACACCACGTTAAACAGACGGTCAAGACACCACGTTAAACAGACGATCAGGACACCACGTTAAACAGACGGTCAAGACACCACGTTAAACAGACGGTCAAGACACCACGTTAAACAGACGGCCAAGACACCACGTTAAACAGACGGTCAGGACACCACGTTAAACAGACGGTCAGGACACCACGTTAAACAGACGGTCAAGACACCACGTTAAACAGACGGACAAGACACCACGTTAAACAGACGGTCAGGACACCACGTTAAACAGACGGTCAAGACACCACGTTAAACAGACGGTCAAGACACCACGTTAAACAGACGGTCAGGACACCACGTTAAACAGACGATCAGGACACCACGTTAAACAGACGGTCAAGACATCACGTTAAACAGACGGTCAGGACACCACGTTAAACAGACGGTCAAGACACCACGTTAAACAGACGGTCAAGACACCACGTTAAACAGACGGTCAAGACACCACGTTAAACAGACGGTCAAGACACCACGTTAAACAGACGGTCAGGACACCACGTTAAACAGACGATCAGGACACCACGTTAAACAGACGATCAGGACACCACGTTAAACAGACGATCAAGACACCACGTTAAACAGACGGTCAAGACACCACGTTAAACAGACGGTCAAGACACCACGTTAAACAGACGGTCAGGACACCACGTTAAACAGACGATCAGGACACCACGTTAAACAGACAGTCAAGACACCACATTAAACAGACGGCCAAGACACCGCGTTAAACAGACGGTCAAGACACCACGTTAAACAGACGGCCAAGACACCACGTTAAACAGACGATCAGGACACCACGTTAAACAGACGATCAAGACACCACGTTAAACAGACGATCAAGACACCACGTTAAACAGACGATCAGGACACCACGTTAAACAGACGGTCAAGACAGCGCGTTAAACAGACGATCAGGACACCACGTTAAACAGACGGTCAAGACAGCGCGTTAAACAGACGGTCAAGACAGCGCGTTAAACAGACGACCAAGACAGCGCGTTAAACAGACTGCCAAGACAGTGCGTTAAACAGATGGCCAAGACAGCGCGTTAAACAGACGGTCAAGACAGCGCGTTAAACAGACGGTCAAGACACCACGTTAAACAGACGGCCAAGACAGCGCGTTAAACAGACGGTCAAGACAGCGCGTTAAACAGACGGCTAGGACAGCGCGTTAAACAGACGGCCAAGATAAAGATAAACAGTGACGATAGGACACCAAGCGAAGTAGCACTGATCATCAGTTACCTACATTACGCTGTAATCGTTATAAAAGATGGTCAAAACGATCTACCATGTCTTTTTGCTCGTAGTCTCCGATTTAATCACCCTAGAGACACGCTATATAGACGACTACAAGCAGCTTCAGAATTCCCTGATGACCGACTACTCTAACAAGATTCGGCCACTTTATCACCAGGATGAAACTGTCCACATATACACATCATTCTATCTGTCCACTGTTCTCGAGGTGGACGCCGTCCAACAGCGGCTGGTGACGACAGCGCACCTAGGCCTCGCATGGATAGATGAATTCCTGCAGTGGGATGAAAGCCTTACAGGAATCGAAAGACTTTATTTCAAACAGGTGAGATAGATCTCGTGGTGTTTTCTATTTGTGATCATTTCTTTTAAAGCATAGATAAAACACAATCTTCTAAAACTAGTGATATAACTATTAATGTACCGATTATTACTGACAGAAAATTATCATCCAAGACAGTAATTCAAATTAGGTCCCAAATTCTCGGGTGTGTTGTGAATTTTTTTTTCGGTATCTTGCATGTATACCAAAAATATTGTTTCAAAGACGACTCCTCCCTCTTGGGAAAGATAATGAAAACATACAATATACATGTAGCCCCGGTCATTGGTAGGAACACCCTTGGAGAGTATGTTCGCATTATATATAAATCTTTACTTAATAATTCAACGGAAACACATTTAACCAAAAAGTACCTGTCAGTCAATGTATGATGATGCTGGGATTGGCCGAATAGTTGTCAATCATTCTAGAAGAGCTTATTGCTGTTGAACTGTATACAGTACAGGGTAAGTGCTATGGTACAGGCCAAACTCTTGTTCGCAGTGTGAAACGTACTAAAATCATTTTATGAATATTATTTTTGACAACAATAAACCTTCAAAATGCAAGGGTTTGTTTCTCTAAAGGAACTGTATTGTTTCGCCTCCTACCACCTGATCAATTCTTACCAGTTATCATTTTAAAATGAGTTTTATATCAATATAGGTATTTATATGAATTTGCATAAGCGTTGATTCAGTTGACAAAATAAAGAAAGATAACTCCATAATTTTGATCCATTTCAACCTTTTTTCCGGGAGTTTTGCCCCTTTATTTGGAAATAATTATTATATGGAGGGTACATAATTTTTCCACCCTACTCCTCCCACAGTTTTCAAGTGAGAGCCTTCTTAAAATCACGTATTTCACTATAGGAATCAATTGAAAACGGAAAATATTTTAAAAACACCCCCCCCCCCCCCCCCCCCCCAGTGAAATACAAATTCCCTTTTGCAGGTATTATAAATTGCCATTTAGCAAATCTATACAAAAACTTAATGTTTCACAGGGGACACAAGTTTACAGACCAAAACAGCGAAAATGTTCACTCTGTGATGAATTGCAAATGAGGATAAAGTGTGGAAAATGAAGATTAACCATTTTTTTACTCTACAGTATAAAGTAATTTGACAAATTAAATAGCTGTTTATTGATATAAATAAGTATTTTAAAAAATCTGACGTTTTAAAGCCCGGTTTCATGGAACAATTTTTCTACTCCTGTAATGAAAAGGAGTTGAAATTAAGAACAATTAATTAGCTAACACTAGTATTAAAGTTAATAATGAATTACTAATGGATTCCTGCTTTAAAAATTTCATTAGGAAAGCAAAGCTTTTTAAAACATAGTAATTGAAAATGTAGGCGGGAATCCAGAGTTAGTGTATGTAGTTTTTTTTGTTTGTTTGTTTTTTTTTTTTTAATCAAACTAAATTCAAAATTTACTGCAATAAATGAATAAATCATATGGTATTTCTGAATGGACAGTATATCAAATACAACCTGAAATGGGATATCAAACCAAATTCAATCTGGAATAGCAAGTACAGATTAAGAACATTAACAACATACTTCTAAAATACTTTGAAAATATAGCTCCGACTCTCATTACTAAAAATCGGTGTGGTAATCACTCAGCATCCACCCCGTGAGAATCCGGGTAAGAATAGGTCCCCAGTACCTCTTGGTTGTCGTAGAAGCCGACTAAATGGGGCGGTCCTTCGGATGAGACCGCAAACACCGAGGTCCCGTGTCACAGCAGGTGTGGCACAATAAAGATCCCTCCCTGCTCAAAGGCCATAAGCGCCCAGCATAGGACTAAATTTTGCAGCCCTTCACCGGCAATGGTGACCTCTCCATATGAGTGAAATATTCTCGAAAGGGACGTTAAACAATATTCAATCAATCAATCACTCAGCATCCAAAGACTGATTAGCAATTATGATAATGCAAGGATTCTGGAACACGTAGTTTTACCTACCTGTTTGCATGTTCACGCTGTTGATCCACGACAACAGTATTGCTCCACTTATAAGTTCTAAATTGTAGCAAATCTCTCGATCATTGATTAAATGGAACGATAGGAAAAATAAGTTACTAGCATGGAGAAAGATGAGGATTAAAAACCGAGTATTGGATAAACATTCAACAGATGTATTTCCCTCTAGTTAAGCGGAGTGGTTGAACTAAGAATACATTGTAGCGTAGATTGTCGAAGAGGTTGTATGTGAGAGGGAATTGTGGTGGCCATTCAGACACGTTTACTAGTTTACTACAGAGAAAATTCAAGTCTAATGTTATTTTTGTTTTACATTAAGGGTGTACTCTCGTGGTACTTTTACCGCGAGTGAGTCTCCATACTTTTTAAAGTCGTAAATATGGGGATGCGTGTGTTTTATTTCGTATGCACAAAGAAGAACATTAATATCTGTTTTTATTTGTAAGTAATGTTAATAAACTAACAAAAAATAATTAAAACATGACAATTTTTAACTTATTTTCTCATTTTACGACATTCATGATGACGTTACGATTGTAAACAAACTCGAGCTTGAAGACGCACACTGTACGATGTCGCATTTAGTCTATTCTAAAGCAGTCCAGAAACATACATGGGCGATTCGTTAGAAGTAAAACGGCAGTTATAGATCAGTCTGAATCCGATATTCTCACAAGTGAGTGGCAGACAAAGAAAATTACAGACAAGCAGGCACAACCACGCACATGGTGACACACTACAATACTGTACATAGTGTCAGACGAGAGGGGGAAATGGAAGGATGTTAGCGATGTAGTAACCGAATCAGAGGCTGCTGATATATTATTGAATGAATTTGTAAGTTTTTCAATATACAAGAATTTTTTTTATGAAAATAAAATATACAAACTATGAAATATATGCTAAAATTCTAATCAGGATTTTTTTTTTAAATTTGCATTTTCAATACCCTATAAACAAATTTTAACATATAATTATTAAAACTTTTTGACAATTACACTTTGAAGGAATAATTAAAATAAAATTTTGATAAAATAATTTAATTTTAATTTTCCAGAACTGATTAGAAACAAATTATCGATCTATTAGCCCCCCAAAAAACATATCTATACATGTATATATAGGCAACAAAATTATCTTCTGTTTTAACTAATTTGTACAAGAATGGCGGGCCATAATTCTCTAGATGGGAGAAACCCCAGTTTTCCCTTTGAACTCTTTTTAATGAATTAAATTCGCTGTATACTTTGGCGATTTTTTAAAACAATGATATATTATTAGATCACACGTTTTAATCAAAATGATGCTTCAATAATGATACATTGAACGTTAGGCGCGAGATTCGCTCGTGACCGACTAGGCGGGATCGGGAAGATCGCAGATCAATTTAGGTACAGATCTAGACATATGGATACATACAAAGACGGGAAGATGCCTATCAATTTTGGGGTCAGAAGGTCAAAGATCAAGGTCACAGTGCATGGAAATTAGAAAATGCTGATGCGGGGGCATATGTTTTACACATTCTGTAGTTATAAATGAATTAGTATGGTATATATGCATAATGCATATATTATTTATGTTTTCTGATTATTTATCATAATAATGAAATAAATCTATAGAATTTGTAAATATGAATTGAAAAATACACATTTTATAACAAATCGTATATTGTTATTGTTTAGAATGTATGTCAGTGTAAGAAGGGGGGTGGGGGGGGGGGTGGGGTGGGGGGGTGGGGGGGGACACAAAATGGTTCAAATCTTTGTTCCAATGCACACTACCCCACACATTTTTTTTCATTTAAATTAAGCAAAAATATGATTCAAATCTACATTAGTAATTTCAGAAAAAGTTTGATACAGATATTCTCCCTAGGTTGAATTTTTTGATGAAATAGGTCTTCAGATTTGTGTGATATTTTATACAATTATGTTAATTAATACTTGGTTTTTTGTAGAATTGGTGATATATTTTATGTAAAAGTTATTGAAATAATCAATTATGCTTAATTTTCATAAAATAAAAGAAAGCCAAAATTATTCTGTCCTTAATATTTGTTTTATAGTGTGTTTCTTGTGAAAATTGGTGATTTTCATGAAAAATTAAGTTTCAGTAAAGGGGCAACTTTGAGGGGCTGTAATTCTTTAAAGTCCACACTAACATACTCTTTTTTTTATGTTTTAAATGTCTTTCGGATAAAGATGTATCAGTTAAAATAGTTTATCAAAAAAGTTTGATACTTCTGAAAAAATTCAAACCAGGAGAGAACATCCTTAAGCTAAATTAAGTATCAAACCTGGATAGAGCAAGTTCAGTTTTGATTACGTTTTCAACATTACCTCTACTCTAATACACAGAGGGACATTTGGACTCCAGACCTGGCGGCCGTTTCACTAACCGATCGTAGATCGTAAACGTACGATTACGTTTAAGATCATTTGACTCGCACGTATACGAGCGTTTCACGAAACCTATCGTAGTCGTAACACTTACGATTGCGATTTACGTCTGACCTTTTTAGAACTCTTTTCTCTATGGAGGTAGATTTAAAATTAATCCTACCATGGAAAGAAATATCCATTCATTATTTCCTCATGGTTTTAAACATATCCTTATCGTCTGCAGTAACCCATGCAAGTTGTCAACAAAAATAATGGAAATTTTGAGCCCGATCTCTAGTGTAACGTAAAGAAAATTCCTAGAATGTTTAAACAATTGATATAATAATTTTTATTGACTTTCATGTAACTAAAATGGGGGGGGGGGGGATGCTATAAGAAATAATATAAAAGATTTACATTTTAGAATTTTAAATGCCATGTATCGATCTGTTCATGCGAGTCAAGTTTCCATCAATAAGTAAACTATGTTCAATGGATTAAAAAAAAAAAAAAATAAGAAAATGAAATGATATTGATAAAAAAAAAGATAATAGAATGAAAATAAAATTGCACACAAGTATAGGAAATTTTATCCTGCATCAAACCATGGATATACATGTACTCCGGCGTTTAATCATTATAGTAAAATACGCTGTAACACTAATGACATATCTATTCACATATTTGTATAAATTTCAATCAAATCATGGGCTCAATTTGTCCCTTAATTTATTTTCCCCATGCTTTTGTATTTTATATTTTTTTTTTTTGTTTAGGCATGTAAGCATATGCTAACTTCCGTCTTTACGTGATGATGTATAATCCAGATCATTTATTAAAAATTATTATCGATATTGCACTTTATGATGATTGATTTTTATATTGTTTAACGTCCCCCTCGTGAATTTTCACTCATGGAGACGTCACCATTGCCGGTGAAGGGCTGCAAAATTTAGACCTATACTCGGCGCTTACGGCCATTGAGCAGGGAGGGATCTTTATCGTGCCACATCTGCTGTGACACGGGACGTCAGTGTTTGTAGTCTCATCCGAAGGATCGCCCCATTTAGTCGCCTCTTACGACAAGCAAGAGGTACTGAGGACCTATTCTAACCCGGATCCCCACGGGAGTGCACTAAGGGGTCGGAACCCCAAGGGTCCGATAATGACCCTTCCCTTGTCTGTGTATACATATAGGTCTAGTTTGTATGTTTAATTTCTAACGACCTTCATAAAACTACAGAAACGTTCCACTTGCAAAACTGGGATTTTAACCCCTCTCCCATTACCAAATCATTTTATTATCATATTTTCCTTAAAGTTTGTAATGTTTATCATTCGAATGTGCATGCATTATGCAGTTGGTCAGTTGCATCAAAGGTATTGATCTGACGAAAAAAAAAATAGCTGAGTACGTCGAATCGCAACGTCTCGGATTTAAATCAACTGTTACTAAAGAAACTTAATTTTTGAACATGTCTATGAGAATTTTAATGTCTTGAATTCTGTCTAATGTTTTAATATACATGTAATATAACGGTGATGCAGGCACATGTAGTAGTACCCCCCCCCCCCCCCCCCCTCCCTTATTACTTTTCTAACAACTGTTCTCGTTATTATTACATGCAAAGTTTGATATATTGACTACCCCTCCCCTCCTCACTTTTTGAAATATGAATTCATTGCCTTTACATTTATTTCAGCAGACTGGTCACAGGGACTAGGCCCGTTTTAGACCCGAACTCTGTGATACAATGAATTTACTATATTTGTGGTATCACAGAGCCCGGGCCCAAAACGGACTTGACCCCTGTGAGACTGGGATAGCTGTGGTTGTGCGTAACAAAGAAGGACAACTCTAATATTGATTTAAGATTCGGGCTCGGAATGTACAATATTCTTGTGCAAAAGCAGACTGCAAGTCATTACATTGTGATTGTTTTCTTCCTACAAAGTATAAACAAACAGCCATAAAATGACCTCAGGCGGGGCCAGCATGGCGGCCATATTGCTCATTTACGTGCATGTAGGAGCACTTACGATAGCCCTAGACCACTCGTAGGGTTACGATCAATACTGATCGTAAATCGCAAATCGTAACTTTTAGTGAAACGGTCGCACGTGCTACGTTCACGTTTAAGTCTACGTTTACGATCTACGATCTAGTGGTGCTTAAGAATGGCGTTAAAAAGTTCGAGGAGCTGGGCGGAGATTTCTACTACATTATGGTAATACCGGACGGCACAACTTATTGGTATCCCTACCAGGTGTTCGAGAGCAAATGCAACATAGACATAACCTACTTTCCGTTTGACACTCAGGTAAATGTAATAGCATGTAACATAATTATCCATTATTCACTTTCGTTTCTTTGAGAATCCTTCACTTACATCGAGACGTCAGTAAATATATAGAATAGACTAATGCATGGTGCTCAGTGCTGTGAATTTGAGGGTTCTTTATCATCCCAACGCCTGTTGTGACAAAAACTCGGTTTTAAAGGCTTTCTTTTAAACGGAAAACTCCGTTTACCTGACCAAGATATAAAGCTCAGGATGGGTGTGACCGGTCGACAGGGGACACTTACTCCTCCTAGGCACCTGATCCCAGCTCTGGTGTGTCACGGAGACCGTGTTTACCCAACTCTCTGTTTTGTACTGCTTATAGGAGTTATACGATTGATTACTGTTCGTTATCTTCACCTCTCCAAAAAGCTCCTGACTCTCAAGTATAAAAGTGAAAGATTTTCGAGCGGGACGTTAAACAATTCTGCGTTTGGTGACAAAGCAATCACTACCTATTTTCACGTCTTAGACGTGGCCACGGCTCCAAGGGAGATCAAACACACGACCTTCCGAGTACAAAATGAACGCCTTTTTTATTTTGAAAGATATGCTTAAACCACTGCGCCACCGCAAGAGGTTCTTACCTTTTTGGCATTCAAGTCTGCAATTATGTAATCTCACGAAGTTATTATTAACCTCGGTTGAGATTCGGCTCGGCTGAACATTTTGACTGACGTCTTCACCGAATCTCGGAGCAGTCCTTCATAATTCATGCCTGGAAATTTACTTTCAGCTTCAGCCGTTTCTAGCAATTAATGTGGACTTAGGTGACAGTGCTGTTCGCTTCAAATAAGTGATTTGACAGTTAAACTGACATGACCGTCACTTTCTGATTACAGACCAAAATAAAATGATTGTTTTTCTGTAGGTTTACAATATTATGTCTAATGAATGATGTGAAACATATATTGTGCATGCTAAATCAAATTTGCGTGCTCGAGTATCCACATGCTTTGTATTTTTAGCATTTTTTATCTGATCTTAACAATTACATTTTGAGATTTCAATGAAATGTTTTGAAATTTATGTATCAGATATATTTTTGGACTCTCTACTTAGAAGCATCATTAAAATCACTCATATACACACACTCAAGCACGAACGTTTAATTTTTATTGGCTACTATTTCTAAAGATAACCGGTAAATGTAAAGTGAAGATAATTAACAGTGATCAATCTCTTCTGTCTGAGAAAAATGGACTGATATTGATACAAAAACTTAGAATATACGATGGTAGGCTGTGCACAAACAGAATGACACCACTTTTTAAAGGGAGAGGGGGGCGTATGGGGAACACCCGCAACGATCCCCCGTTACAATTGGAACTTGTTACTTTCGTTTTTGGAAATCCTGTATGTAATATGAAATGACATAACCAATCCATACTATACTTTTGGCACTCAGGTCTGCAATATCGTATTCGCCAGCTGGAACTTCAGGATGACGAGGTGAACATTACACTGTTTGATGAGGAGAACGCTCCGATAGACTTCTATGACTATGTAGAGGAGAACGCTCCGATAGACTTCTATGACTATGTAGAGGAGAACGCTCCGATAGACTTCTATGACTATGTAGAGGAGAACGCTCCGATAGACTTCTATGACTATGTAGAGGAGAACGCTCCGATAGACTTCAATGACTATGTAGAGGAGAACGCTCCGATAGACTTCTATGACTATGTAGAGGAGAACGCTCCGATAGACTTCTATGACTATGTAGAGGAGAACGCTCCGATAGACTTCTATGACTATGTAGAGAATTCCGTGTGGGACATAGAGTGTACAACCTCTCACACGTCCTCTGAACAGATTCCGGACTCTCAGGTCACCTTTACTCTGGTTCTCCGTCATAAACCTTTATATTACGTCATGAATTTGATTCTGCCAATCGTTCTTCTAGGTGTGATCAATCTCATGGTATTTGTGATCCCCGAGGACTCTGGAGAGAAGATGTCGTTTTCCGTCTCTCTGTTTCTGGCGTTAGCAGTCTTTCTGTCCATTATTAATATGCATCTTCCCACCAGTTCACAAAAACTGTCACATTTTGGAGCATTTCTCATCTTTCAAATGACAATCGGTCTCGCTACAATCGTTGTGTCAGCCTTTCAACTCAGACTGCACCATCGGAAATCTGAAAGAGAGGTCGGTAAGTTCTACAAAAGGATTATTCGTATCGAAAGATGTTTGAGATGTTCATTTACAAACTGTTCAAAATCTTTTCGCTTGGAAAAAGTCAACAGAGAAGCGACTGAACGAGACATAACAGAAGATTTTGATGACGTTGACTGGAATGATGTGTCGTCTGCCATTGATTTCTCGTGTTTCTGGATAATTTTATTTTTCGAAATACCGGGTAGTCGCAATGACGGTCATTATTATGACCAGGGAGTAGCTTCGGACACCATTGGAAGTGGGATAGTGGACACATCAAAATAAAAATATATCCTGTTGTTTCACTGTCTAAACATTTAATTTCGTTTATACGTAAATGTACCAGAAGATGTCTGAATTCTCCCCTTATAAGTGACAAAATACGATTAAGACAAAACTGCAATATAATATCCTCATTAAAAAAATTTCAGCAAAATTAGTTCATTTCATGCCTAAAACTACTTTACATGTGTTTTAAATGAAACAGTTTGCGTAGTTTTCGAGTTTGAAAGCGATGGAATTCAAATCTTGCGATATGCATATCTTCTTCGATACTAGTATTTTACGCGCCATTATCTGTGACGTTATATTTCAATTTTCGAAGGAAGCTATGAGGGACAAGACGCGAGTATTTTTGTCGGCACAACGACTTTGCCATTAAAAAAAAAACCCATTAAAATTTGTCCCTGTACTTTTTCAAACAAGCACTTGGACAAAGACGTAGATAAACTGCTAGAAAATGGTTCTATCGAAGCTACGCACTGTTACATATAGGCCTACGGCGTATGCTTTCCGTTCTGCTCTCAAATTCAATACACACTCGCACCAACTGACCTTCACCTTGTAACGACTTTGCTAGCAGTGTCTACCAACTGGTAGTTTTAAAAAAGAAATTTAAAGATAATTGAACTTTCAATTATATATAATAAAATATGATATTTCCCAACTTTGAATGAATTATAATGCTTTCATTTTTTTTTTTTTAAAGAACGCGTACGTGTTTACAACAGCACGCTGGCTCCCACTTCCTAAGTAACAACGTGTAGATAACAAAAAATAATGATTAATGAAATTGCTTGAATAAAATAATTTTAAAAGTATTGTGATTTTCTCAATAAGTTTGATCGTTATTATTATTTTTTTCGAAATGCGCCCGTGACAGTGACAGTAGGCGGTACTGACTAAAACCCGGTTTCGGTCTCGGTCCCGTGACTAAAACCCGGTCTTCGGTCCCAGTCCCAGATTTTTTTATTCGATAAAAACAGAATACATCAGAATATTTTAGCCCCAATTTCTCGTTAATTTAGATATGACATATCATGCCTGCATTCTGATAGTTGATTGATAATATTATTGTCGTCTTTCGTAAAATAATATGTGAAAACTCCGGAACCGGTGGGACCGAGAAGTAAAAACAGTGCTAAAAGCCAGTCCCGGTCTCGATGTTTTTTTATTTTTCTAAATAGCCGCTTTAATCTACTTTTTTATGAGAAAAAGATAAGAGTGTTATATTCAATGACATTCCTTTGTATGTACATGTATGTTTCTGATTTATTGTATGTTTGTGTTTTATTCCAATTTTCCTTTTTAATGTCAAAATCGAACTCAACTACGTGATTTTTCTCTCCCAAATGAACGCGTTACAATACATTTTCATAAAAAGATAAGGGTGTGGAAGAGAAATGATAGATATGTACTTATCCTGGTGTATTTGTTTGTAATTTACTGTTGGATGTAGTATTTACAAAGTCTTTTTTATATTTCATTTAGGTCAAACACCTAACCACACGATTGATAAAATTTTCAAATTCAATGTTGGTGTATTCCGAACCGGGTCTCTGTATATGTACATGTATTCTCTCTCTCTCTCTCTCTCTCTCTCTCTCTCTCTCTCTCATTTACGAGTGTATCGTGAGAATCGCATTAATTTGTTAAATTATGATGTTATATTAGTTGTTTTAATCAGGGAAGAAAAGCCTCTATGTAAATATTAGAATAATACGTGCAAGATATGAGTCCAGAATGTACGATGTATGAAGTACTTTAAAAAATTATGTTCATTAGTGAAATGGAAAAAAAACCCAACAAAACAAATATTGTTCTTAAATTTTATTATGATTATTGAAACATGATGAATAATTGTTGTTGATAGCGAAACAAAATTAATGTGCACTCTAGTCAACAACCCCTCCCCCGCCCCTTTCCAGAAAGATTCTGAATACAAGAATGATGCTTTTGAAAAGCAAATGTTATACCCCCGTAATCGGATATTTGGGGCGCATTTATATAGTTTTTGGTCCATCCGTCTGTTTGTCAGCAAAAACTTGAACCTTCGGCATAACTTTAATTTTGAATGCATGTTGATAGGGTTTTCATATTTCACATGTGTACTCCTTGTGACAAGACCTTTCTTTACATGCAATTCTTCACTTTTCAAATTTGACCTACTTTTGAAAATCTTTAGCTTTAGCCATAACTCTTGAATGGTTAGTAAAAATACACGAGGGTATAAAATGCTTCACGCAGGCATACTTTTCATGAAGTGCTAACAGTAGGCCTATTTGTATTTTCAAAACTGAAATTTATTCCTTAAATAAATTTACATGTATGTCTTGCATATTTATAAATGTAGATTTCATTGTTTGTAAATTTATCAGTTTATGTCAAATTTATGCACTTTGAAATATAAGATATTTTGAAAACAGGAAACCAACAGTTTTTGTGCAGCATAATTAATACATATATGTTTGCACATATACGTATATAACTATTCACAATAAATATAGTTAGAGTATTTGAAGATCATTTAAAGTCAGAGGGTATCTTCTGTATAAGTATACAGAATCTGTGAATTTTTGGTGAGCATGTGCTCTATGTATGACACACTTTTATAGATACTATAAATATATTAGGTGGACCTTTTTAAAAGCATTGTATCTAAAAGAACCACAACTGAAAAAAAAAAGAAAACTAAGTATGAAATAAGAAAGGAAAAAATATTTTATAGTTATTATTTATTGGTTATATACAACTATACCCATATAAAGAGATCGGGTTCGGAATACCAAACATGAATCTTTGAAAACTGATTTTGACAGGAATAGAAGAAATAAAATAAATGAACAAATAAACTAACTGTAAATTACAAATAAATACACCAGGATAAGTACATATCTATTATTTTCCTTCTACATCCTTATCTTCTAATGAAAAGGTAGTGTAACGCGATCATTTGGGACAAAATGTCACGTACATGTACATGTAGTTGAGTTCGATTCTGACATAAATACACGTATAAACAATATTGGAATAAAAAACCTATACACACAATAAATATATGTATACAAAGGGATGCCATTGAGTATCACGTCCTTATATTTTTTTATGAAAAGGTAGATTAAAGCGGCTATTAAGGAAAAATATCGAGACCGGGACCGGCTTTTAGCACTGTTTTTATTTCTCGGTCCCACCGGTCCCGGAGTTTTCACATATTATTTTACAAAAGAAGAAAATGATGTGATCAATTTACTATCAGAATGCAGGCATGAGATGTCATACCTAAGTTATTGAGAAATGGGGGTCAAATATCCTGATATATTCTGTTTGTATCGAATAAAAGTATCTGGGACCGGGACCGAGACCGGGTTTTAGTCACGGGACCGAGACCGAAGACCGGGACCGAGACCGGGTTTTAGTCAGTACCACAGTAGGCCTAGTTGTCAATGATACATAATCGCATCATGATTTAGGCCTATCTAACTACTCCAAAAATAAATGTTTAATTTAGAAAAGCAACAACGCTAATTACAGTTGTTTACAGAAATGTCATTACCAAATTGTGTTTAGACAGTGATCACATGTAAACATTATTTACTCGCATTTATGCAGATTGCATCGTCGCTTTCCTCACTACATTTGGGTCGCTATTTGTATGCACTGGTGGCTAAAAGATATAAGACTCGGGAAATTTGGTTCATTATACTGAGGTGTCCTATGCTGAGGGTTTTTTTTATAAGGAGGTCCATTATAATAATGAGATCAGTATATGTATATATGTAAGACCTCGGTATAAGAGACCTCTGTGTAAAGAACCTCATGCAGTGCAAAGGGCCTCGAAGCAAAGGATCCAAGTATAACTATCAGTACAATTGATTGATTGTATTGCTATTTTCCGCCACACTCAACAATTTTTCAGTTTTCTGAAAAATTGCTGATCAGTTTTTATTGGTGGAAGAGAGAACCCAGATCAGTATATGGGCTGGGAAGAGACCACCGACCTTCCGAAAATAAACTGCAACTTTCTCACTTACCGGCGCGAGCGTGAGGTGAGAAGCCGTGTGCTTTTGAGCGCGATGCTCTAACCACTCGGCCACGCAGGCCTTTACATCAGTACAAAGCTAACTAGTATCGATCTTGGAATAAGGCATCTCGGTTGGTTATAAATTGTTTAATGTCCCGTTAGAGAATTTGTTACTCATATGGACATATCATTATCGGTGAAGAGCTGATAATTGTTAAGCATACGCTCAGCGCCTTTGAGCAGGGAGGGATCTTTATCGTGCCACACCTGCTGTGATAGGTCCTGAGTACCCCCTTGCTTGTCGTAAGAGGCGACTAAATGGGGGCGGTCCTTTTGGGTGAGACCGTAAAAACCGAGGTCCCGTGTCACAGCAGGTGTGGCACGATAAAGATCCCTCCCTGCTCAATGGCCATAAGCGCCGAGCATAGACCTAAATTTTGCGGCCTTTCACCAGAAATAGTGACATCTCCATATGAGTGAAAGATTCTCGAGAGGGACGTTACACAATATACAATCAATCAAAATATTTTGTGGCGTATTATATGTATGTGTACATGTATATATCTGTATAAAAATATATATGACAAATCACCGTGGTTGCAGCGGTCATCATTTAAACAAATTAAGTTTATATCATGGTACATCACAGATATTTCCACGTTAATTTCATCATTTTGTACATTTAGAAATCGCTCTTTTAAAAACGATCTTCAGTTTTACAGTGATGAGGTCCTAAAAATTTAAACTACCTTTTGTAATGAGCTAATCAACATATTTTTCTGATTTATTCGTAGATTTGTTAAATTTTGATTTTTTATGATTAATTCGTAGATTTGTTGAATTTCGATTTTTTATGATTTATTCGTAGATTTGTTAAATTTTGATTTTTTTTTCTGATTTATTCGTAGATTTGTTAAATTTTGAGACACCGGAATTGAAATTACCTTAGAATTCGTGGTGGCTCAATCTTCGTGGAATTCGTGGATACCCCTCACCCACGAATTTACATCCTCAACGAATAAAGACATTCCAGAGTTATCTTTCGTAGAAATATATAAATCCATGAAATTACGTCCCCACGAACCCGTAAAATTTCAGCAATACACGAAAATTGGCCCCCACGAATTTAAATGATGCAACAGTATTGTTTAATGTGTTAAAGGAGATTGCACCTTGGAAATACGGACTATAGGATAGCATGTTACAAATGTTATCCGTTTTATTTTTGGCTATTGCAGTACATGTATTTAGTAAAGAGATCTTTCTCCCCGACTACATTGTACTCACATAATATTCTGCGTGATCAGACCATTGTACACTATTTTCTGAGTTGCTAATTGCGTCTTTTGAAATAAATGTACATGTATGATATTAATCCAATACACGATAAAGGGTAGAACCATACTTATTAAGGTGTAAAATGTGTGTACAAGAATATCAATATGATTAAGATTGTCTGGATTTATATGGAGTAAAACAAGGGGAGCTCAATATCACAGTAATGACGACCAGAGTACTAATCATTTACTAACAGCGATCATTTGTCAACAATCGGTAATAAATGGTCACATGCTATTGTGTGCATGTTACTGTCGTATGAATGACACGTGTTCTATCGGACCTGCAAGGACAACCACGCCAGAAGGTCAACATAACAATGGTAGGGTTTCTTATAGTGTAATACCACTATGTCCATTTCATTCAATTGAACGTTTCATATCAAGAATTGTGTCGTATGTGCTATCAAAATTTACCGTTTTGCCATTTAAAGAAATCATTCGAAAATATGACAAATTTCCTTTTAAGGAGTATGAATACTCGAGTATTGGGGGAGACGAGGTTGCCGAGCTTAAGAAAATCCAGTCAGACGTGCGAACCATTAACGAGGCCCTGACAGCCAGTATTGGGCGGCTCCTGAGGCGTGAGGGGGACATGGAGACCCTGGAAAGGACGGCAGAAAAATTGTCAGAAAAGGTAAAATATTTAGCATCTTCTAGTTTAAATGTTAAAAACTAGAGTTCAAAATCAGCTTTCCTGGGAAGAAACCAAATTATAGAATATTTCCTTTATTTCAATGGACAACCGTGATTTATAAATTAAGATTGCAATTTATTTTGAGTAGAAAGTTATTTTATAATTGAAGGGAGAAACAGTATAAGAATATGATACTATCAAATATGATCGTTTATTTCCAGGTGTTCTGTTTTCTTTAGGGAGACAGTAACATCGTTTTAAAATTATATTGTAACGGGACTGTCTAGGGTAATCCCGTATATTTCATATCCAAAAAGGATGACAAATTCTCAGTGTTTAGCAACAATTATATTCCGTTATTATTGAACATGAAATAGACGTGCATCATTATCACATTAAATCCAAGAGAGTGTGAGTGTAATTACTGCTGCAGTTACAGAGTTGTAACAAGATGCAGAATTTAACCCCAGTCCCAAACATACTAGTAGGTCTATCCTCTATAGAAGTATATTAGTCTGACCCCCCCCCCCCACACACACACACACATACACACACACACACACACCCAATCGACTGGGCGCTAAAGTCCCTAAGCGAAGGGAAGAAACTCTAAATAATAAAGACTAATAGGGAAACACCAAATATTAAAAATATCCAAAATACAAAACCATCACACCCAACTCCCTCCTTAAGATCTAATGTGGATTCCACATAGTCTCACAATTTATCAACATACAATATACAACATACAATATACAACATACAACATACAATATACGAGTAGGGAAACATGTCTTCTTTTAATGAATTTATCAACATACAATATACGAGTAGGGAAACATGTCTTCTTTTAATGAATTTATCAACATACAATATACGAGTAGGGAAACATGTCTTCTTTTAATGAATTTATCAACATACAATATACGAGTAGGGAAACATGTCTTCTTTTAATGAATTTGAAAACTTACACGTTAAAAGTGCATACGGCACACCTGTTAATATTCAAGAACAAATACGATTTAGCATCCAGTAAACGGAATATCACATTTTATCATTGTTCATCTCAGTCACAGGTCAGAAAGCGAACAGTTACTATCATCACACGAGTTTTTGTGATTCTCTCTCTCTCTCTCTCTCTCTCTCTCTCTCTCTCTCTCTCTCTCTCTATGTTTTCGGATTTCCCGTAACAACTCCCGAATGAGTTGACTACTCCTTTCTTCTCTTTCACTCTATAATTCCACTAACTTCTTCATCATTCCCCCCCCCCCCCCCCCCCTATCCGGTCACTGTCAAAATCCGAGTTAGAGGATATACAGTCTTCTGTTCAAATTGTTTCATATACTTTCACCATTCACTTCTTTTAAATGATCGATATTGCACTATAAACAAAAGGAATTTCATGTATACATGAGAAGGGTTCTATTTAATCACCGAAATCGGCAGTTTTTGTTACAAAATAATGTGTATTTTGTGCAAGAATGTTGCTACAACTCAATTACTGTTAGAATTCTGAATCTGACTAAAAATGATACAGACTTGTACATGTGTTATCGTGAAAATGACGTGTCCTTACCCTTCACGTGAAAATGACGTGTTTTTTTACCCTTCACGCAGTTCTTCTATCAGGTAACATTGGTGGCAGGCTTGGATAAACTTTATAAAAGAACAAAACATTTATATTCCCAGTACCCTTAATTTGATTGTTAAAATCATTCTGGAAAAAAAAATCCCTAAAAGGGATTTTGATTTTGAATTATTTGTATAAAATTGAGAGAGTACATCACGCTCATTGTTCTGTACTCCAAATAACTGTAAATATCAGACAAATAACTGTAAATACCAGAGACAAATAACTGTAAATATCTGAGAGAAATAACTGTAAATATCTGATATAAATAACTGTAAATATCAGAGACAAATAACTGTAAATATCAGACAAATAACTGTAAATAACAGAGACAAATGACTGTAAATATCAGACAAATAACTGTAAATAACAGAGACAAATAACTGTAAATATCAGACAAATAACTGTTAATAACAGAGACAAATAACTAAATAACAGAGACAAATAACTGTAAATATCAGAGACAAATAACTGTAGATATCAGAAACAAATTAAATGAAAGTGTACTCTTCATGGTTTTCAAGTGCGTATTTCATTTCAAAGTGAACTACAACATGTATGTGACTTTATTTTAGTGTTATGATATGTAATAATCACAAATATAACCTTGGTAGTCGGCTCACGGCGGGTGTGACCGGTCGACAGGGGATGGTTACTCCTCCTAGGTACATTTACCTGATTCCACCTCTAGTATATCCAGGGTTCCCTGTATGCCCAACTCTCTTTTTAGGTCACCTGAATTCATTCAGGTGACCTATTGCTATCTGTTTTTGTCCGTCGTCGTTCGTCGTGCGTCGTGCGTTAACATTTGAACATTTTCAGCTTCTTCTCTGAAACCCCTGAACCAATTTCAACCAATTTTGGCATATAGCATCTGTGGGTGGAGGGGAACAAAATTTTTGAAATTCTTGGTCCCTGCCCCCCTGGGGCCTGAGGGGTGTGGTAAAAACCATCAAAATGAGTGTAATTTTAAAAAATCTTCTTCTTTACTCCTGGACATCAAGGAGCCAAACTGTGGGCATAATTATAATGAGCGTTGAGCCCTCTACCAAAATTGTGAAATTCATGGCCCCTGGGGCAGGGGTTCTTGTGTTAGGGTGGGGCTCTATTGGTCATATAGTGAAAGTGTAGAAATTCTTTGAAAATCTTCTTCTCTGTCTCTGGGTATTAAGTAGACAAGCTAATAGCATGGTAATGATGAGCAAGGATGCCTCTTTATACCCCCCGCAACAAGTTGTGGGGGGGGGGGGTATACTGGAATCGGGTTGTCCGTCTGTCCGTCCGTCCATCTGTAGACGCAATGGTTTCCGGGCTCTAAAGCATTATCCTTTCCACCTACAATCACCATATCAAACATATGGACTACCCATGGGATGAAGATGTTCCCTATCGATTTTGGGGTCAAAAGGTCAAAGGTCATGCACACTGGACATCGAAGTAGCAATATGGTTTCCGGACTCTAAAGCGTTATCCTTTCCAACTACAATCACCATATCAAACATATGGACTACCCATGGGATGAAGATGTTCCCTATCGATTTTGGGGTCAAAAGGTCAAAGGTCAAGCACACTGGACATCGAAGTAGCAATATGGTTTCTGGGCTCTAAAGTGTTATCCTTTCCACCTACAGTCACCATATCATACATATGGACTACCCATAGGATGAAGATGTTCCCTATCGATTTTGGGGTCAAAAGGTCAAAGGTCATGTGCACTGGACATTGAAGTAGCAATATGGTTTCCAGGCTCTAAGGCGTTATCCTTTCCACCTACAATCACCATAGCAAACATATGGACTACCCATGGGATGAAGATGTTCCCTATCGATTTTGGGGTCAAAAGGTCAAAGGTCAAGCGCACTGGACATCGAAGTAGCAATATGGTTTCCGGGCTCTAAAGCGTTATCCTTTCCACCTACAGTCACCATATCATACATATGGACTACCCATGGGATGAAGATGTTCCCTATCGATTTTGGGGTCAAAAGGTCAAAGGTCATGCGCACTGGACATCGAAGTAGCAACACTCAGAAAAGAGGTAGTTTATACCTATTACCAACACCCTTTGGGAGATTGGGGTTAGCGGGGGGTATTCTTAGTGAGCATTGCTCACAGTACCTCTTGTTAAAAATTGTGAAATTCATGTCCCCTGGATCAGGGGTTCTGGTGCTAGGGTGGGGCTCTATAAGTCATATAGTGAAAATGCATTATTTCTTTGAAAATCTTCTTCTCTGTCCTTGAGTATTAAGTAGACAAACTAATAGCATGGTTATGATGAGCAAGGATGCCTCTTTCAAAATTGTTAAATTCATGGCCCCTGGGTCAGGTGTTCTGGTATTAGGGTGGGGCCATATTGATCATATAGTGAAAATGCATTTTATTTCTTTGAAAATCTTCTCCTCTGCTGCTGGGTATTAAGTAGACAAACTAATAGTATGATAATGATGATCAAGGATGCTTCTTTCAAAACTGAAATTTATGGCCCCTGAGTCAGGGGTTCTGGTGCAAAGGCGGGGCTGTCCACATAGCTATTCAATGTTTCTTCCATCCAAAAGTAAAATTCTTATATTTAAACACAAACCTAATTCAAACATTGGAAGGTTGTTACATGATACTCAGGTGACCTATAAGGCCCCTGGGCCTCTTGTTTGTATTGCTTGTAGGAGTTATGAGATATATCATTGTTCGTTATTATCACCATTACATATAGAAAGGAATGAAACTCGGCTGAAATTGACTTAGTGTTCTATGCTATGTATTATATAATGATCTAATTTACAAATATAACCTCTTGTTAGGTGGAATGCTGCCTGACGTGTTTTATATCATCTGATAGACCGCTCTTTAAATACTGACTTAGACTACTGATTATTCTGTTTACCTGTTCATGATGTAGTGCCAACGGCTGATGTGACTGGTCAACAGGAGATGATTACTCTTCATAGGCACCTGATACCACCTCTGGTGTTTCCTGGGGGTCCTTATTTGCCTTTCCCTCAACTTTGTATTCTTTATGCTATTGATAAAATTGATCACTGTTCCTAAACCTCATTTTGTTATAAATAAATGACATTGTAAATACGATATCAATTCATTTTATCAACGAATAATGGCAAAATGCTGATCTCGTTTCAGGCACATGAATTCAAAGTCGTCACAAGGAAAATTAAAGGTCGTGGAATACTGAGCACCAGGAAACTCGTCTTCATCATAGGATCCATCTTTGTTTCTGTCGTCATTCTGTTATTGGTTTCGTTTCTGTTTCTGGTACCACTGAACAGTCAGTAACCTCCTAGTCCCACTGAACAGCCAATAGTCTTTTAGTGCCTTTAGACAGATCATAGCTTCTTGTGCCATTGGACAGTGTGAAGTCTTAGTATTATTCCAGGTGGAAGCCACGATGATTTCTATGTAAGAAAAAAGAGCAGTGATACAATGTATTTGGCTTCCTTCTGTAGAGGTTGCACCTTCTGGTACTCAGTAGTGGTCATCGTGCTGTCGGTCAAGTGAATGATTACGAAAATTGTGAGTTAAGAAACTCACCGTATCCATCATAAAATTTTGTGCATTCTCTGATTATTAACTTATTGAGTTGAATCAATAAAATTCCATTATGGTTTTTGTGATTCAATTCAAATTAATTGTGTGAAGAATCCAGTCACAAAATGACCTGTCAAAGTCTTTTCTACGCTTAAGGTACGGATAGAGAGCACATTCACTTGAGAATGAATGCTATTGTTGGAGGAAAGATGGACCGAAACATGCATTTTGTAAATTGATTTTTGTGTTGTTAAATCTTCGATAATCTTGTTGGAGATATATCTGATTCGGTTCAGTAAACAACTTAGCATCATCTTGCAGAGTTCATCTTTCACTGTAAGCACTTGACATACTATTTTTCAAATATTGTAAATAAGTTGTTGTAATGTAAAACTTATACGGTACCAATTTTGATCCACCAGATGCGCATTTCGACAAAACATGTCTCTTCAGTGATGCTCAACCGAAATGTTTGAAATCCGAAATAACAATGAAGTTTTAGAGCTATTATAGCCAAAAAAACAGCGTGCCAAAAAAAGTGGAGTGAAATTCGTCTAAGGATAAGAGCTATGTATGAGGGAGATAAGCCATTCCAAAATTCAACAACATATCACAGGAACCGGTAAATTTGTCTGTAATAATAATAGTAGGAGTATATATCATATCATTCCCTAATAAAGCAAAATGATTACTGGACCAGAGAGATCTTTGGGGTGGGTGACGATAAAAGTAGAATTTTAAAACTATTTTGAAACGAAGTTTTGAATTTTAAAACTATTTTGAAACGAAGTTTTGAATACAATTTCGTTTCATTCCTTGATTTTTTTTTATTAGGGGATGGAACCGTATGGTATATATCCATACTATTATTATTGAGCACTATATCTCCATCAGGTAAATGGAGTTATCAGTAGTCAAATCAGCGTGCCAAGAACGGCCTAACAATCGGTATGAAACACGTCAGACAGCATTTGACCCAATGATAGGTATTGTATTGTATTGGCAAACTAGATCGTTATAACTACCATAGAATTTTCGAAATGCTGACTTTAAACAACACTGTTGGAACCCCTGCATCATCAACTTGTATCTCAGTAGTCTGCTTCGATTTAAAAACTGACCATATGGAGAACAAGCTCTTGCGTATCGAACCAGTTTAGAGACATATACATCATATACAGGTGATAATGGAATATTGCTAAATAAATATGTGAAGTTGACGATGGGGAAGCTGCGTGTGAATTAGAATATTTCATATTGTTCTAGCTGCAATAATTTAGTTCCGTCCAACTTTAATGCAATTTTATTCTCATATTTTTGTGAAAGAGATATGTATACAATTAAAATTGCATGGGAAAGAGAACAGTAGTGCATGTTCATTATGACATTTTGTTTCCCATATTAAGTTAAAAACCTATGGTAGAAACAATCTTATCCGATTTCTTTCTCCCATGGGAAGTATGGTGGGAGCACTAATACATGTAGGAGCTAAATTCCAACCAAAGTCCCATGATTTTTTTTTTAATTTCAGGTTGAATATCTTAAAAACTACAATATTTACAGGTGTATATTTTTGTGTATATCTTGTGAACATATAATACCATCATTTATTGTAAAGGCTTTATTTGTATCCTTAATGAAACCCGTGTCCGGAGTTAAATATTGCACTGTTATATATGCATTGTGTAGTCCGATCTCTACAAATAGGTACAATCGAGCTGTAGACCCATGTTTTGTTGCAGTTTTCGGAGTTAACCGGTAATAAATGCAGTCACGCTAGACATGGTTTTTAAGTCGAATGATTGTACAAGAGAACGGTAGTAAAGACATTTACATCGCATATACCTTGAAAGCTCAAAAGGCCGACATTCTCAGGGGGTGCCATTCAATGTCATTTGAAACTAGGTACTTTTGCGTTATTATTAGTATACAGAGGTCGTAAGTTATTTACAGAAACAAGTGCCGGTGTCTTGAATCCACAAAACAGTGCCCATCCTTTTGGTATTTTTTTTATAAATGAATGGATACTTATTATATGAAATATATTGAACCCGAGACAAACACAGTAAAAATTTGCAACTATAATGTTTGTTATATTTTTCATGTTAATACGCTTGATTTGTTTCAAGAGATTATATAACTCGAAAGTCAATGTTAACAATAATTTCAACCCCTAATCAAGTAAGTGTGACTTTAATTTGGAAATATATATACAGTTATATAAATTGTCTAAAAATCCATTCATGTCAATCCCGCAGAATCGCATGCTCAGTTTGAAAACCCATATTAGAACAGGCCACACTCTTGCGCAGCCTGTAATGATCCCCATTTCTCGATAAATTAGATATGACAATTTGACAGTTGTTTAATCATATTGTTTTCTCCGTTTCAAAATAATATGTAATAAAACCGGTCCCTGTCTCGACATTTCCCCCGAACAGCCGTTTGAACCAACCTTTCATTAATATAAAAAATGTCAAGGGGAACTCAAATATATTTCCTCAACGGTATCCTCGTGTTCTCATATATTTCTAATTGATTGTCTCTTTTATTTTGATTCCAATTTTCCTTTTAAAGTCAAAATAGATTTTATTTTCACCGAAGAGAAGGATGTGGAAGAGAAATAAAGTATACGTACTTATACTCATCAACTGTTAGTGTATATTGCTATGAATACGGATGACTGCTGAAATTGCATTTCGTTTTTCTATCTTTTCTTTCTTATTTGTAGTTTTAATTATTTATCTGAACAAGCTGATGTTATAAAATACTTTGTGTGATGTAATGTGACGTTACAAGTCCCCGGCCTACATTTATATTCATATAAGTTTACTATAATCAAATTGCTTATAGCGTGAACATTCACGCCATGCATTATATCATTTATTCAATTCAATATGTTAAGCCCTTAAGATAGGTGCATAATTAGATTTGATGATTCCTTTTCGGATATCATGTATACTCAATCTTAAAATGATCTATAAAAAATTGTAAAATCTGTGATGCATTGCTCACTAAAACTTCATTTAATAATAACCTCACCGGACGTAGTTTCTCTACTAAAACTTTTGAATATTTGACCTGTAAATCTTCTAACTTTGTCTACGCTATTGAGTGTAATCTCTGTGGATCTATTTATGTCGGGGAAACTAAGAAATCACTCCATAAAAAATGTCGAGACGCAGATTTCAAATAAATGATTATGGTAACCAACTTCTATATAAACATGTCAATTCCCCAGATTATTCCATCTTGTCCATGAGGGTCAGGATTCTAGAACAAATACCATCATTCAAACAATCCAACTTTAAGTACCCCTTTTTGTAGACAACGAGAATATCACTGGATCAAGATTATGGGCACTGCATTTCCATATGGATGCAAGGTAAAGATAACGAATGCAACGACAACGTAGAATCCACAAGGAAATAACCCGAATGTGATGCCACTTTTCCCAAATATACAAAGACGTAAACGCAGTTATGGACATCGTTCGTATAGAAGACCACGTATACACGATGTCACGCTTGATTCACTTTTACCTTACGTCAACAGACAATTAAGTCCACATCATATTCGCACAAAACTTTACTCTGTTCCAATGAAAGTTTTGAATCCGCATTTCAATAAAGCCAAAGCTAGTTCATACCTCGATTTTTCAACATAGACTGAATTCTTTGATTATGGAAGTTGCCAATCCCAGGGTCTTCAAACCGACGCGGGTTCTGGATGACATTCCTTTGCAATCACGCTGCTAGGTCTTTAAACTCAAATTTACTACCAAAGGAATAAATTTTCAATTCTTTACGCGACCATTCCTCACAATATATTGAAAACTAGAATTTTCGACATTATAGACAGTTGCTTCTTTGACGAAAAATGAAAAAGGGAAATATTCATACTTAGTTATCAGTCATTCAAAAAATATCTTTCTCGCATACCGCTCTGATTCTACGCACAAATACTCTTAAGTTGATCATAAAAAGATGCTGGAGTTCCTAATCGACAGTATCTTCGTAGTCTTTCGTATTCAGCTCTTCCAACAGTCTGTTGGCTTTTCCATGGACACGAATTATCTTCCTTTGTTAGCTGACCTGTTTGCATATTCTGATGAGACAGAAGTTCTTCAAAAGCTTCTACATGAGAGGAAAATATCTCTAGCTATGACCTTTAACTCAAAATTTAGATATATCGACGACGTTTTATCTATTTGCATAATTTTGCATCATTCATAATCCCAGTGAACTAAAAAAAAAAAACAACACAGAGTCTTTTACATCTGCTTCATACTTAAATATTTTATAAAACAACGATGCTAACGGCAGACTAACAACTCAACTTTATAAGAAAAGGTAGGACTTTAGACTCATGTCAACTTTCCATTTATGTAGCAATATTCCATTAACACTTGCATATCGTGTTTATGTCTCTCAACTGGTTCGATTCGCAAGAGCCTGTTGTGCATGTCATCAGTTTTTTTAAATCGAGATAGACTGCTTACAAACAGATTAATTCACAGGGGTTTCTTTTAAGTCAACACTTAGCAAATTCTATGGTCGTCATAATGATATAGTTAGCCAATACTATCATTGGGTGACATGCTGTCTGACTTGTTTCATACCGATTGTTAGGTCGTTGTTTATACACTGATTTTGACTACGGATTACTTCGTTTACCTAATTAAGATATAGGGCTCTCGTCGGAAGTTACCAGTCGACAGGGGATGTTTATTCCTCCTAGGTACCTGATCCCACCTATGGTATATCCAGGGGTCCGTGTTTGCCCAACTGCTTCTTCTTTCTCGTTATACTAGATATATATAGTTGTAAGAAAAAAAGGTCTTGTAACATTATAATTCGTTACTAGCTTGAAAATGCGGATGTATATTTAATTGTTGTTATAAAATTTAGAAATTCATTTCAAAATTAAGGATTATCTCCCTCATGCATAGCTCTTATCCTTCAACGAATTTGGTTCCACTTTTTTGGCACGCTGTTTTTGGCTATGTTTAGCTCTAAAACTTCATAGTTATTTCGGATTTCAAACATTTCGGATGAGCATCACTGAAGAGACATTATTTGTCGAAATGCGCATCTGGTGGATCAAAATTGGTACCGTATAAGTTTTACATAGCACAACGTATCAAGTTGTTCAGATAAATAATCATAGAAACAAATAAGGAAGAAAAGAGAGAGAAAAGGGTAATGTAATTTCAGCACTAAGTCGTAAACACATATAGAGAGGCCGGGTTTGGAATAACTGTATTGTATTACTGGGAAAACGTTTACCGGAACGGGAAAATCAAAATGAATTATAAAACACTAACAGACAGTTAGAAACAAACATCAGGACAAGTACATACATTTCATTTCTCTTCCACATCCTTAATTATCTTTTATTAGGAAAAATGTATACACTAACAGTTAACGAGAAACAAAAACACCAGGATATACATTTCTGTCCCATATCCATATCTCCTATTGGGTGAAAATGTCGACATCGATTTTGACCTAAATAGGAAAATTTGAATTAAGACAAAAAACACAGAATGAATTGGCCGAGTGGTTACAGTATCGCGCTCAAAATCACACGGCCTTTCACCTCTGTCGGCGCGGATTCGAATCCCGCTCGCGCCGGTAAGTGAGAAAGTTTCCCAGTTTACTCTAGGAAGGTCGGTGGTCTCTTCCCAGGTGCATTGTGTCTGGGTTCTCTCTTCCACCATTGAAAACTGGGCACCACCAGATAACTGAAAATTTTTTGAGTGTGACAGAAAACATCAATCAATCAAGCAGTCATACAGAGGACATATTTCATAAAACAAAATCCTGAATCGAGAACTAAATTCCATTTAAAACTAAAAAAAACTATTTGAGAGGGCGTTCA
This sequence comes from Ostrea edulis, assembly GCF_947568905.1. NCBI lineage: Eukaryota > Metazoa > Mollusca > Bivalvia > Ostreida > Ostreidae > Ostrea > Ostrea edulis. Next base: position 73,135,988 of record NC_079172.1, on the reverse strand, counting down.
GTCTACCGACCCTTGATTTCAAGTAATCAACACACAACATGATATAAACATTTACACAATATAATGTCTGTTACATGCATAATTACAACAGTTGATAAAAGTTTCAGTACGGATAATCCAATAATAAACAGGAAGCATAGCTAAATATAGCATTCCAGGATTTCCTCATTACGTGGCATGTATCTAACGTTAGGATAACAGTACTGACTGTCCGAAGACAATGATGTACTGCATGTGGACATTTATAATTCTCTCTGTGACGTACAGCCGGGGGACGGGCGCCTGTCCAGACAAGTGTAGATGTAGGACTTCGCATATTTGTAGTGGGACTTTCGTAAATTGTGATGATAGAGGACTGACCTCAGTGCCAAGCAACATCCCCAAGGACACGTGCGTCTTGTAAGTCATTCATTTAATTGAAATATACATTTTACACACATTTTTTTACAAGGACATGTGTGGCTTGTAAGTCACCCATCTTATTGAAATGTATATTGTGCATTTATTTTTTTTCGGATTTATTTTTACCGCGAAATACCTTTTCAATAAAATTAAGTATGCAAACAAGTAAACCAAGGACAGTAAGTCGGAAAGCTCCTTTATCTGAAGTTCATGAACAGTTGGTTGTCTAGAAAGAATATTAATGATTTGTAATTCACTTAAATAGAGAAATGCGAAATTCTGATTGAAAAAAAAGGAACCCAGTAAATTGCATTGTTTTACATAGTTGTTTTTCTTCCGATTGTTCGTTCCTGTATTCTTATATACTAACTACACCGAACTTGTGAGCGTCCTCGTATCAGGTTTTGTGTATCACCCGTGTTTTGACAGCAAACATTCTCAGCGGCATTGAATTTTACACATTTAGAAGATTAAGTTTTTTAAAAAAAAGGCAAGAGTGTTGCGTCTCCCTAACATCAGCTCACTTGGGCGCAACTATGTACTCTCATCGTGTTTCGTACTTGTACATGTACATTGTGTTGATAATTGTACAGATCCAGTCAATGGGCATTTATAACATGGTCATATACCAGTTTTTATGATTATTTAATCTTTTACACAGTATACACCAAAATTTTGAACCGTTTCAAGGATGCGAATTCTAAAAAAAAAAAAGCCGCATTTTGTTTAATTGTTTATTTTTGCTTGTTTGTTATGAGGATATCAATTTAAATGAATATATTCCAAAATACTTATGAATATGAAATATCACTCATAGTGTAGGAATATCTAACGTATGAAAACATTGTGTCGTGCAACGGCTTTTTTAAAGTGGTCATTACATGTAATGTGATCGGTGAACTTTTGGCTTGATGCACAAAACATGGCCTCCTCGCCAAACACAAAGTATCACTTGGTTTTATTTCGCATTTGAATTCCAGCAAATTTTAATTGTTCAAAGTGACATTGCAGCCTGGCTAAATTTTAGTCATACATGTAATTAATTTACATTACCAGATGAATGACATTAGAAAACGAGAGCCACTGAAGCACAACATCACATTATATTAATATTATATTGTAACTATTTATTGGAACTGAACCAAGGAATAAATTAATAAAAATGAAATATCAATGAAAAAAGAATGAATAAAATATTCGTTGTATAAAAGAGGTAATTTAAAAAAAAACTAATGACAAAATCTTTAGGTCTATTCAAAAGAACAATAACACAAAATAGAACGATTATCTGCCTAAACGGTAACGTTTAGCTAATTCCCTGCATGTAATTCAAATACAAATTAGTCTATGGTTTTCTATTAATATTATCAGCTTTGATAGCGTAAAAATTGATAAGGCTGCAAAAATGGGGCCAAAAAAAAAAAAAAAAAACAACAAAAAACCAGTACGGGCGTATTGATCGACAATGTTTATTTGTTGTTGTTGTTGGGTTTTTTATTGGCAAAATTAGAATATTCCATTGTAATGCTATAAAACAGAATCAAAGTGATATGTGTGACTGTGAACATTAAATGCAGGACGTTTTATTTCGATGCAAACTCCAACATCGTATATATTAACATCTACAATATTTCATTATGCATACATGATGGCTTTTTATTCACGAAATCATTCTGAAATGTGTAAAATCAATGTTTGAAATGGTGTTAGAGTGTGGAATTTGATTGCAGATTTTGAATTGAATTTCCAACAAACCAATTGACATGGCTTACATTGTTCATCCAAATGTTTCCATATACTACAGAAAAGATATCAGGATCGTCCTCATAATGACAATATTATTAGATGTGTTTTGACGCAGCACTGTCATTGTTAACTGTGATAGTTCACATTTGTATCACACCACTGCTCCTGATAACCATACTGAATTTATGATGGACAGAATATTTATCTAGGAACCAATGTCATGCATTGCCAGTATTATGCTTGATCATAATTCTACTGTGAGTTTTTTCTTTTGTCACATTTCATTCAAATATCTGAGGTCATTCTACATACATTGTATCTCAGGGCACTGAAAACTGAATATCAATTTAATGGATCAACATCAATCTATCATAAATCTTAAGAATCTATTTCATCAAATTCCATGATATAATATTCTGACTGACATAACATTGTTCAGTTTATGATACGTGTTGCAAACTCCGTTCCATTCATTAATGATATGAAGACAACACATAAATGTTTTCCCAATCAACGATTAACAGATTAATTCACGATCATTCTAGGTTCTCTATATGCTGTTAGATTAGTGGCTTATTTTATAATCTATGATATAGTTATAAGTTTTCACTATATGAAATGGTAATGTTAAGTCCATGACTAATTGATTAAGATTACATGCACGTAGTGAATCTTCAAAAATAGCCTATCATACTTGATACTTCCAATCTTACATTTTCCAAAGACATATGTTTTTTTAAATGTCTTTATAGACAATTTTCTCCTCTTTCCACAGATAGTGATTGTCTTTCGCTCAGAGGATTTACGACTTTAGAATTCAACTTCTATTAATGATTTATGTTCACAAACATAATATACACAACAAAACAATTCTGAATAATATAAGACAGAAATTGTAAAGATGCACTATTGTTTTTAAATCTAGATATCTGCATAGAAATCGATTGACGACGATAAGCAGTGGTAGTTTTGAAGGGCTATCCAACCTACTGTACCTGTAAGTATCTTAATTTTGTATACTTATATTGCACCAATGAATCGAAAAGTTCTATTTTTGGAATATGGTGAAATAGAAAGCATAAATGTGTACGCTGTGCTAATTTTTAGTCCTCTGATTTACAATTTATTGTCATCAAATAATAATATTCAAAGATTTTAACCGGTCTTACATTAAATGATAACCGCAGCTGCAGTTGTTTTCACTTGTGGTAGTGTGGTTTCCTTTCTTTATTTTTTAAATATTATGTGGGTTGAGGGAATAATTCATGTTGAATATATATATATATATATATATATATATATATATATATATATAATTCAATAAAAAAAGCAGGAAAATATACAGTTCCAAAATATATTTAAATATATTTTGGAACTGTATATTTTCCTGCTTTTTTTTTTTTTATTGAATTATTTTGACTGTGTGATATCAACTCTTTCTATTTGGATTATATATATATATATATATATATATATATATATATATATATATATATATATATATTTAAAAGTTTAATCCTACTTTTTACATCTGTTGATAACGTATCGAATTATGACTGTATTTTTCATTTCATTGCAGACGGTTACTATTTTATACTTATTTATGATAATATTCAAGCAGTTCAAATCCCCTTTGATTCAATTAATAATTTAAGTATTATGAAGCTCCGAGGAATAAAAGGAAGAGTAGATAAAAGACTTACTGTTTTCTTATTTAGATCTCTGAGATACAATCGATTGACAACTATAGAGAAGGGCAGCTTTGAGGATCTGTTTAATCTCTTGGAACTGTAAGTATGATTATATGGTGTTTGTATACTCAAGCCTACTTGACGAATTCTGTGAAATAAGAACTATTGTGTTATTATTTGTCTTGATTTAAATATATAATGTCATTACGCAAGTTGGAGATAACGAATAGTGATCAATCTCATAACTCATAAAAGAAATACAAAATTATAGATAGTTCGGTAAACACGGACCCCTGGACAGAGGTTATACATTTAAAAGATTTTTTTCCGGTCTGAAATCAACTCATAACCACAGATGCAGTTTTATTTACGTGAAGGGGTGTGGTTGATTTTCTGGCTTTTGCAATAAATACTAATATATGATAATCATGGACTCGATTTTTGTCTTTTAATGCTGAGAGAGAGAGAGAGAGAGAGAGAGAGAGAGAGAGAGATGTCTTTTGCTTTTAATAAGCATTATACCTTACTGTAGTTTTTATATTTAAAGGTATATGTACTTTTTTATATGTTACGGTCGATTGATTAATAAATAATCGAAAATGACAAAAAGAATTTGGATTTTTTAGCGGAGATAATTTGAATTTTGTAATCGGCGTGCGCATTAGAGTTTTAGAGGAGCGGATCTCAGACGGGGAGAATATACAAAGCAAACGTATGTTCACATTATACATGTAATGAGTTCAGAATAAGAAATACAAATTCATCTCATTTAATGAAACCTATGATTTCACATCTTGTAAACTGCTATTCTAAAATAAAATGTTCGACACTTCTGAAGATGGAAAACTGCTTGCATTGGATATAACTTAATGACCCTTTAAACATTTTGAAGTAATGATCTTTGGAGGAATTATCAGGTCTGTTCTATTTTTACACGAGAGAGGGTAGGCCTATTTTTGATTCACATGGAGATTTCAGGGCTCACGGCGGGTGTGACCGGCCAACAGGGGATGCTTACTCCTCCTAGGCACCTGATCCCACCTCTGGTGTGCCCAGGGGTCCGTGTTTGCCCAACTATCTATTTTGTATTGCTTATAGGAGTTATGAGATTGATCACTGTTCATTATCTTTACCTTGCATCTGTTAATAATGTATCGAATTATGACTGTATTTCTCATTTCATTGCAGATGGTAACTGTTTTATGCTCATTTATGATAATTCAAGAAGTTCAAATCCCTTTTGATTCAATTAATAATTTGTTTGCATGAAATATTACTTGTTCGTGATGCTAAGTATTATAAAGCTCCGAGGAATAAAAGGAAGAATAAGTAAAGGACTTGCAGTTAATATTTTTTAAATTTAGATCTCTGGGTTCTAATCAATTGACAACGATAGAGAATATCAACTTCGAAGGTCTTTCTAAGCTACATAAACTGTAAGTATATGACAGTTGTATACTCAAATCTATTAAACAGATGCAGTGAAATAAAATATCAATTTCTAAATCAAAAAAGGCTATTGCATTTCAAGATATTCTAATTGTAACTATTGACAGAAACAGGCAAGTAGCATCGGCGTTTTTTAAAGTTGGAGAGGGGCAGCAGAATTATTTCATAATTGACTTAACGTTTTGACAAGGAAGAAAAAAAAAATGAATTTGGAGTACTTCTCCCCAAATGCAAAACTCCTATAAATCGTAGGAGGGGGGGGGGGGGGGGGGGGGGGCGCAATCGTAGATTCACTACACATATCCTTCAATTTAGCACTTCACACATAAACTACCTTTCACTATTTATTTAAAAATAGGGGAGGGAACAGCCAATCAATTAAAAATTGCGTGTAGAAGATAAGGACTTTGTATATAAAAATAACAGGGAGTGTAAATACGTCCCATATCTATGTTGCAGTATTCTAGGAATCGTTAATTGTTCTTTGGTTAAGTAAGAAACACCATACTATACAAGCAAGCAGTGCTAATACTGTAAAAGTCACGTGCTTAGTAATTGAGTCTCTTTGGTCATGTTATGTTCAGAGAGCCGCTGGATGAGCTATGTGTCCTGGAACGCCCCAGGGACCCACATAACACACTTTCCTGGGAGTTTTTTCCCTTCGAAACAGCAATAGCAGTCAGGGCCGTGTAGATGAGAGTATTTATATAGCTAACCTCTGGTCTCATTACCTTGGTTATTTTGATCGTGTAAGTAGGGGACTTCGCCACCCTCTATTTTCCAACCTTTCAAGATGATCGTTATGGAGAAAGTACAAGTTTCAATTTATTTCCGAGGTCCAATAGGTTTAAACAATCCACTGGTGAAAAGGAAGAGTACTGCAGGAATAATGTTCTTGTGAAGCTGACTTTGTTTAATAAGGCAACGAATAGATCGCCGCTCATCCTAAATAGAGTCATAAGGCCAGTGTAGCAAATATGTGGCTGATGCTGAATTGATTTGGCTTTCTTTTCACTTGCATTAAATACTGTGACTTAAAGGCAACTGACTTGGCACTTCCGAGAAACGAAGCACTCCTTTATGTGTTGCTGTCATATTAGGAAAACATCTCCCTCTTTGGCAGCTTGTACTTCGCAGGTATAAGTGGTTCTGGGAACAAGGTCTTCCCGGGAGACATCAATTATTCGTGGAAAATTTCATATATAGCCGAGTCCAGAGTTCCATTGTTTACAGATATTCCGTACGGAACAGAGTGCAACTCCAGATAAAATGGCACTATGTTCTTTTGCAAACAGGATGTCCGGTTCTGTTGAAATGCTATCAAAGCAACAGGCGATGGTGACGTATATCTTCATCTTCTGTCCTTTTTGACACTCTTCAACTGCATTGTAAGTGGTTCACCACTAATGTCTCCTCCCTCAACACAGGCTTTCACCACTTCATTGCCATAAAATGGTAAGGACGCACACAGTTCAATATCAGTCTAGCCTGTTTTACCATCCAAAGATATCACTATTGTTTGATGTGTATGCTATTATGGATTCCAAATCATAACTTTCCTGACATTCACTATTGGTTCCTCTCCACAGATGTCTTGCCGATTCAAAACTGTTCGGTAGTTTATTTCTTTCATCAACGAAGAGTCTTCAACTGCATTGGCTTTCAGAAATTAAATATAAGTACTCGTATGGCTTGATAAGTAGACAGGGACTCACGGGACTTAAAGTATAGCAAACAGTTTTCTTCTTCAGAGATTCCTCCATTTATAAAGATAGAATTCTCCATTTGGCCACGAATATCAAGATTTCATTAATATAAGCAATGCAAGATATACTAGTATTCCTTAATAAATGGTCCATTGCCATCTTGAAATTATGTGTGTAGAAGCGTGATTTTCGCTGTTGACACATAGCGATCCACAACAATACTAAGTTGATTCCCCATCCAGTGGCCTCAATCCGTCCTACAGCTTTACAATAAAGTATATGTATCCTCCAATGTGTCATGTTTACTTGATGCAAGAAGTTTTAGAGGGTGCTTCAGCATCACTGCCATATTGATCAGTGTCACATTTGGACCGAAGTCGATTATACTTTATGTAGTTTCATCGATTGGAATCAAAACTATAGTCACATTATATTTAAGAATAAATTGAGCCATTGAGAGCATTTTGTTTAGGATGTATGTGATAAACGCGCTGAAACTGATCAATTTAAAACGGTCATCAGGATGTGCTGTGCGTCTAGACGATTGGGGGGGGGGGGGGTCTTCAGAAAAAAATATGAATTACCAAAAAATACAGTATCTTGCATTAACTGTGTTCTCAGCTTTATGTGTTGTGTAAAACACTCTTCTATAGTTCAAAAATAGAATGATTTTTTTTCACCATGAAGAAACCATTGTCTTTGAGAATTCGGGTATTTGATTAGTTGATATATTGTTATTTTGTAATCAGAAAACATGTCTATCTTACAAAAATTAGTACTCACGAATTTCTTTGTTGATTTTGGGAATTGTGAATATTAAACAAGCTTTAAAACAATCCGGGACTGGTGTTTAAAACTTGAATTTGCTTACTTACTAAACATTGCCTTCATAAGGGTCGTGCATTAGATGTGTTAATCATTTGCGATGATGTCCAGCATTGATTAACTCTTCTGGAATTATATAGTAAACAAAATCGCAAATTAACTGTATCACTAATCTTCTCTTTTTTGTACAGATAATGGATGTATTTTGCTTAGATGATTTACGACTTTAAAATTCCACTTTCATTAATGATTTATTTTCACAAATGTAATATACAGTTATGATATTATGAACACTACAAAATAACTCTGAATAAGGTGAAGCAGAATCAGCTAAGACGTGCTCTTCTTTTATTTAGTTTTATGCATAGTAATCGATTCACAAGGATAGAGCCACGTAGTTTTGAAGGGCTATCCAATCTACAGTACCTGTAAGTATATAAATTTTGTATTATGCTGATACTCGAAAATTTATCTTCATGGAATGCAGTGAAATAGAAGAGCATTATTGTATCTTGCCATCTTCACTGTACATATTTAAGCTGCGTTAATCTGATTTACAATTAACATCATTAGGGTATAAGATTCAAATATTTTAAACCGTCTTACATCAAATGATAACCACAACAGCTGCTGTTTTCATATGAGGTGTATGGTTTCATATCTGTGTTTTAATCATTTTGTGGATTGGGGAATATTTCTTTTTTTACCCTTTCTCCACCGACATTATTATAAGGTTTTTTTTTACAACTAGATGACAATATTTTAAAAATATTTTTTGCATATTCTTAAAGGGCATAATTATTATTTTATTATCATTATTATACAAAATTTATAAAGCGCTAAATATAATGTAAAGTTGCTCTAAATCGTTGTACATAAAACATGTATGGACATAAGAGCATAAATATTACTTAACAAATACTAGAGCTTAAAAATGCAAGTTAAAAAGAATATACATATAACTTTGAAAGGATTAGTAATGTTCTCATGTAAAATTCCTGTGTTGTACATTGTAATAAGGTCAATTTAATTCATTCAAAACCTCTACATGGGAAGAAAAAAAAGTCGCTAGCCATGGTCTTCAGCTAGACATTTAGATATATCGACGACGTTTTATCTATTAGGAATAATCATGTTCATTCATATGTCGATTCGATATATCCGCATGAATTCGAAATGAAAGACACCACAGAGTACTACACATGTGCTCAGTACTTAGATTATTGAACATAGATGCTAACAGAAAACTAACAACTCAATGTTTTGATAAACAGGATAATTTCAGCTTATCCATCGTCAACTTTCCAAATCTATGTAGCAATATTCCATTATTACCTACCTATAACGTCTACATGTTTGTACTTCCACTGATTCGATATACAAGAGTTTGTTCTGCGTATCATCAGCTTTCAAATCTCGACAGGCTACTTACTAACACACAAGTTGGTATTATAGGGGTTTCAACAGTCTCGTTTAAAGCCATTCTTTCGCAAATTCTAAGGTCATTATAACTATCTATTTTGTCAATTCAATCTGTCATTGGGTAAAATGTCTTTGTCGTGTTTCACCTTTTATTAAGCCTTTCGTTACACATTGCTTTTGATAACGGATTACCCCATTTATCTCATCAAGATATAGGGCTCACGACGGGTGTGACCGGCCGACAAGGGATGCTTACTCCTTCTAACCACCTAATGCCATCTCTGGTATATCCAGGGGTCCGTAGTTGCCCAGCTTTTAATTTTATATTTCATATAGATTGATCACTGTTCGATACATATCAAATAGTTTGGGTTGATTCGGCTAGCAATGTACAGCAAGTTCTATTTCGTCTCAAAAATCAATATGTGAAAGGCCGTGCGAAACAGCAGGGTACGGAATGTTTTTTTCTTGTTCGAAGAACTTGAAAACTCAAGCAACGGACAGTTTAGCGTTATCTTGTCGAATCATAATTCGTTTTCCACGCTGTAATGATATTCAATAGTTATACAGGAATGGGGTCATAGTGTACATTTTGGTCCTGTCGTCAACATGAAAGGTGAAGATAACGAACAGTGATCAATCTCATAACTCCTATAAGCAATACAAAATATAGAGTTGGGCAAACACGGAACCCTGAACACCAGATGTGGGATCAAGTAGTGTCTATGAGGAGTAAGCATCCCATGTCGACCAGTCACAGGTAAACGTAGTTATCCATAGTCAAAATCAATGTGCCAAGAACGGCCTAGCAATCTGTATGAAACCCATCAGACAGCATTTGACCCAATGATAGGCTGTATTGGCAAACTAGCTTATTATAACGACCATAGAATCTGTGAAATGCTGACTTAAAACGAGACTTTTGAAGACCCTGCACCAACAACTTGTTTGTTAGTAGTCTGCCTCGATTTAAAAATTGACCACAAGCAGAACAACATCTTGCGTATCGAATCAGCTGAGAGATATATACACCATATGGAGGTAATAATGGGAAATTGTCACATAAATTGAGTTGAGTTCAGTTGTTAGTCTGCTGGTAATATCTACTTGCAATAAATGATCTAAACATGAAGCAGAAGTGAACGATTCTGTGGTGTCTTGTACTGCAAGTTCACTGGGATATATCGAATCGACATATGCATAAAATACTATTGTTGATAGATAAAATGTCGTAGATATATTTAAATGTCGAATTGAAGGTCGTAGCAAGTTTTTTTCCCTTCTTCTCGCGTACACGTTTTTGAATATATTCTGAAATATAAATATTAACATTTCAACATATACATGTATATACAATGTTAATGAATTTTTCTTATTCAGATATCTGTGGAATAATCAATTAACAGCGATTGAAAGTGACTCTTTTCAGGTTATGTCAAATCTGCGTGAACTGTAAGTATCTTTATGGTCTTTGCATGTTAATGCAATACTAGCATTTAGAAATGTATTATCGAAGAACACATTTAAAGGGGGTCTACATCAACATTGACAATCAAATATTGCACATCAAATTCATAGTCTCTACGTTTTGCGATAGTCTATATATAGAGAGGCGGTGAACTAGAGCTTAGAGCGTTCGCCCCGCATGCGGAAGGCCGGGGTTCAAGGAGGACTCTTAAAACGGATGTACCGTGTCACAGTAGGTGTGTACGCTAAAGAACCCTCACTGCTCAATGACCATAAGCGCCGAACATAGGCCTAAATTTGAAGCCCTTCACCGGTCTTAGTGACTTCGCCATATGAGTTTAAAATTCTCGAGCGAGACGTTAAGCAAGATACAATCAAAATCTCTCTCTCTCTCTCTCTCTCTCTCTCTCTCTCTCTCTCTCTCTCTATATATATATATATATATATATATATACATATATCAATCAATCAATCAATCAATCAATCAACCAATCAATCAATCAATCAAGCTATCTATCTATCTATCTATCTATCTATCTATTTATCTATCTATATATAGTTTGTTGATACATTGTACATGCATTAGTGACATGATATTAATCTACTATATGAATGCTTAGTGATTTTATATAACTGTTCTGGAAATGCGATATGAAATAAAAACCAATTAATCCATTTGACTAAACCTCTTTCATTATGAAATGAACATATTTTGATTTAGAAATAATTTTGATAAGAAAGTTGAAATTTTAATCAACAACAGCTAAATAACACTCTGAAAAGCCTGGTAATTCTTTTTCAAATAAAATAACCTGAATAATATGGGTGAACATATATAATTGCAGAAAGATTCATTGAAGTAAAAATAAAGAGTATTTTAAAAACAAAATAATTCGAGACTTTAATATCACAAATAACATCTTAAGTTACGAATCATTGGGTGCACAAAACACCTGCCATGACTCCCTTACTCTACATGTACATCCACACCCTTTATTTAAATGCCTCAACATATAGACGATTGTAGCTTAGTTTCGTCTACTTTCTTTCCTCAAAACCATAGGAAAATAAGAAAACACATTTCGGTTGAGCATCACTGAAGAGACATTATTTGTCGAAATGCGCATCTGGTGCATCAAAATTGGTACCGTATAAGTTTTACATACAGAACACATTCCCATCATGTCAAGTGTTAAGTCAACCTACAAATGTACACCTGTATATAGTTACTAGCAGATACGCTGTAATCGCTCTGCAGTAACAATGCACGTCAGTGACCACACCGCCAAGAAAAACTGCGGTAAAGACAGTCACACTCTTTAGAAAATTTGATGCATACATACCATGGATATGTTTTGGAATGACGATTAAAATCTTAATAGAACAAATATATGTTTGACATTTTGAATGGTACATAAATAAATATGTAACACATGAAAAATGGTCGTTGGTAAGCTATTACACACAGTATATACATGTAGTGTTTCAGATACCAGTAGAAATATATCGTCAATTGTTATTATCACCAAGACTTACAAAAACTTTCTCTAGAAAACATGTTTCCTGACTTATAGTGTGCCAATATCAACATGAAAAACCAAAAATCTACTAACCATTTGAAATCTAATTAGGAACCAATTTGAATTTAAAATAGTTTCATTTAACCTGATTGCTATGATCACAACAGTCTTACACTTACACCGGTAGTTAGGACAAAGAATATCATTGGAAATAAATTAATGTTGTGCAAATGACCACAGAGGGGAAACTATTTATTGCATATAAAAATATTTCAAAGAACATAATTTTGGATATGAAAAACATTAGGTTTTATCTGATACACAGCAGATCTAGTTCCCAAGAATAAGCAATTCTCGTTGATATCGTATATTTGCGTTCTAATGGGCCTTTAATGCATTTGGTAGTTCTTTATAGTCAGAAAGCTATTTTATTCGTTTTGTTATTTGTTTGTTTTATGTCCATTGTGAAATATTTTATTCATATTGAGACCACACCAGCAAAAAATTTAGAACTCCGAGTGACGCTAAGAACCATAGCATTTCTGATTCCCCAGTATTCCAATTCCTTCGCTTAATGGTTATAGCTGAAAGACCCGTAAATCTGAGTGATAAATGCCGAGGGCTAGGCTCAATCACCGCATATGTTTACGCCTTAGATTTGACGCAGTCATGACACGAGCGAGGCATGAACTCATGACCTCCCTATCACGAAATGAACATTCCAACCACTGAACACAATGAAAGTACATACTGATGATGAAATGCATAGACATTCTATCATTGCCTGCCAGATTATATAACTTCCATGACTAGCAATGAATTCGTATCAATTATATTAAATGATAACATCTTCCTTCACCATTTGAAAGTGTATTGTTGAATATAATGAAATCTGGAGAAAAGTCGCATAAAACCCAGTCAAACTGAAACAAATACAAATCATAATGAGAATAAACCATGTTCAACCCTAAAAAAGTGTGCAACCATTCTGAGATAAAAACGAACCGTACAATGCAATCCGTGTAGCGTACCGCATAAGAAACAAACTATCAAACCGTGAAGCTGGTATATGAACATGTTTGAGTGCCTATAACTTCAATGATTCTAGCAGATCTACATGATTCACAGTAAGGATAGTAGATAATCACCGGTCTCAATCGATACAATGAAAAAAGATGGGAGAACATCTACAGACCACTCCTCATTTAACAATGACATTACAGAGAAACAAATGAAGAGAAGTGTTTATAGTTTCCTTGTACATTTTCCTTTCAATCACAATTCCATTTTTTTTAAAATATAAAAATATGCGTACTAGTTGCGTAAAGAATTACGATGTCTCAAATACAAAAGGTCTCGGACCATATTTTATATCTCTTTCCTAGGATTATTGTTATGTGGAAATTTGAAATTATAATGTAATTTACTTGTATTCCCCATCAGATAGAAAAACTACTTACGCTGATCCGTTTTATTATTATTATCATCTATAATCTGTTTATTTTCCTTTTAAAATATTTAAAACCTAAATTTTGCATCCTTCGAACTATTCATTTTGAGTGAAAGGTGAAGATAACGAACAGAGATGAATCTCAAACTTCCTATAAACAATACAAAATAAATAGTTGGGCAAATATGGACTCCTGGACACATTAGAGGTGGAATCAGGTGCCTAGGAGGAGTAAACATCCCCTGTCAATTGGTCACACCCGCCGTGAGCCCTATATCCTGATCAGGTAAACGGAGTTATCCATAGTCAAAATCAGTGTGCCAAGATCGGCCTAACCATCGGTATGAAACACGTCAGACAGAATTTGACCCAATGATAGGTTGTATTGACGAACTAGATCGTTATTACGACCATTTTTGCGAAATACTGACTTCAATCGAGACTGTTGAAACCCCTGTATCTTCAACTTGTTTGTCAGTAGCTTACCTTGATTTAAAAATTCAGCATACGCAGCTCTTGCGTATCGAATATCATAATAAAATACAAAACCTACCAAGACAACAAGGATGGGAAGTTCTCTCTTCTTAATATCCCCATAGGACGTAGTCGCCTACATATGTATATATAAGCGATATGCATCTGATCCTATCTCTGATATATCCAGGGATCCGTGTTTGCTGAAGTATTTATTTTGTATTCCTTATAGAAATCAATCGATCTTCGTTATCTTTACCTTCAATATATTTAATACTTGATTTATCCTATTAGTTCAATACATTCAACCAGCAAATTTGGCAATAGAGGTAATGTCGATAAGTCTCAACGTTAATACCAGATGTGACCTCGTCTATAAATAGGACTTTCTTCACTGTCGCATACATGTACAAAAGCGAAAAAGAGAATGTCTTTGCAGCCAGTAGAGTCTGGCTATTCATCTTCTGCCATTCAGGAGTGGTCTACGTATGATCTCCTGGCTCTTACGTTGAATTCTGTTTCTGGTTGACTTCTCCCTTATCCTTCTCTGAAAAAGCAGCACCAGAGTGTACAACCGCCCCACCCCTGACTTACAAATGCGGTCCATGCCTGATCAACGATCATTGATCAATCTCATAACTCTCATTTGCAAAACAAAATAGATAGTTGGGCAAATACGGACCCCTGAATACACCAAATGTGGGATTGTGTGCCTATGAGGAGTAAACATTCCCTGTCGCTGGGCACACCTGTCGTGAACCCTATATCTTGATCAGGTTAACGGAGTTATCTGTAGTCAAAATATGTGTGCCAAGAACGGTCTAACAATCGGTATGAAACACAGTAGACAACATTTGACCCAATGATAGGATGTATTGGCAAACTAGATAGTTATAACGACCATATCATTTGCGAAATGTTGACTTTAAAGGAGACTGTGGAAACCCTGTACCATGAACTTGTTTCTCAGTAGCTTGCCTCGATTTAAAAACTGACTATACCCAGAACAAGCTCTTGCGTGTTGAATCAGTTGAGAGATATAAACACCATAGGCAGGTGATAATGGAATATTGCTACATAAATATGGAAAGTTGACGATGGGGAAGCTGAAATCATTTCTTTTTTCATAAAGTTGAGTAACATTGCAAAAGCAAATACTTTCTTCTTTATCATGAGTACTTACCCTAAGATCTAAAATTTTGATTATCTTCGACTTGACATGCTGAAACAGAAGTTTGATAATGTGTTTGAGATCAGTAAGTGTCTATTTACTGTTTGGCATATTTTTAAACGTTATAAACAACTTTCAATTGAAAATAGTCACACATCACACTTTTTTTCTTTTTCAGAGATCTGGCTTTAAACCATTTAACAACGATAGAAAATGGTGTATTTGAAGGGCTGTCAAATCTACAGACACTGTAAGTCTCTCTGCGTCTATAATTATTATATGCTTATATTATACTAGTATTCGGACAAATGGTATTCATTGAATGTAAATAAAAGAAACAGCTGGTTTCAGTTCATCAACATAGTTCACAAACATTAGCGTACAGGTAAGTAATTTTAATGTTGATGCACATGAAATATTAGTACTTATATTATTAGTATTCGTAACGTTTTTACAAGCTTCAGCATGGTTAAATCTTTTGTCACAGTTTAATTGACAAAGAAAACTATGAAAACGTTCTACGTTAGGTAGTTTCGGTTTGTATGGTAGAACATTTATTAACTTTCCTATACTGCGCTTCTGTATTTTAATAAATAGTCATATATCCCATTAATTAGGTTCAATATGTTAGGGGTACCGATCTTAGACACCACTGACACTACATGTAAGTGAAACACTTCTTCCTTGTATACAAATCCATTTAACGAGGGTTTAAATCATATACATGTAGTATTTGTTTTCAAGTTGTTATTTCAAAATACCATATATTTGTATTTTTTAACTATTAAAGAACTGAGAATGTGTGCATTTAGAAAATTCCTTTCTTATAGAGTTAAATTTTCTCCTATCATTATATCATAGTTGTAACACAAAAAATTTAAACATTTGTTATAGTATCAAAAAACCGTGTACGTAATTATGCATTCGATGTTTATTTACTATGGTTAACTGTATAACCGATGGTCTTTCATTTGTCTAAATATTCTTTTTTAATGTTCGTGTAACAGAAAATTTCTAATGGAATTTCATTATAAAGGATAACTCCGTTTACCTGATCAGGATGTAGGGCTCACGGCGGGTGCGACCGGTCAACAGGGGATGCTTACTCCTCCTAGGCACCTGATCCCACCTCTGGTGTGTCCAGGGGTCCGTGTTTGGCCAACTATCTATTTTGTATTGCTTGTAGGAGTTATGCGATTGATCACTGTTCGTTATCTTCACCTTGCATGTATTACATAAAGTTCTACACACTACAAAATAACCCTGAATAATGTGAAGCAGTATATGTGAAGACGTACTATTTTTTATTTAGACATCTGTATAGGAATCGATTGACAACTATAGGGAGGGGTGATTTTGAAGGACTATTTAACCTACAGAACCTGTAAGTAATATAATTTTGTATACTTATATTGTACCAGTACTCGAAAAGTTCTATTCATGGAATGTGGTGAAATAGAAATCATTGTTGCGCATGTGTAGGCTGTGCTAATTTTAGTCGTCTGATCTACAATTTAATGTCATCAAATGATAAAATTCATTCAAGATTTCACGTACAGTGGTGTTGTTTCCTTTCTTTCTTTTTGTTCTATGTTATGAGTTGGAAATGATTCATCTTGAACAATTATTGATGTTTCACTTCAGTCACTGTCACGGATCCAGAATATGTTATTTATTTTAGCTAGCATTTAACATTGAAAACTATGGGAAGAGCATGTTTTATTAAACTGTTTCTTAAAGAAATTATATTTTTATACAAATCTCTTGGTAGAAATTTACATTTATTTTCTCTTCGTGTAAATATTAATCAGTTACCATACACATTTTTGGAAAATTAGATTTTTCTTAATTTTACAAAAGGCAGATAAGTCTTCAAAACAATTCTCAAATGCAGAAAGGTTGGCTGCTAATCATTTACCAGTCATATGAATTTCATCTTCTTCACTTTCATCATTATTTAGCAATAAACATTTATGCTGATTTAATTCCTTCAAAATTGTTCATTATCCTTCTGTTATACATTCAGCTTCTCCATCGCCAACTTCCCATATTTATGAAGCAATATTCCATTATCACCTGCATATGGTGTTTATATATCTCTACTGATTCGATATGTAAGAGCTTGTTCTACGTATAGTCAGTTTGTAATTCGAGGTAAGCTATTGACAAACGAGTTGATGATACAGGGGTTTCAACAGTCTCCATTGAAGTCAGCATTTCGCAAATTCTATGGTCATTATAACGATCTAGTTCGTCAATACAACTTCGCATTTGGGTCGAATGCTGTCTGACGTGTTTCATACCGATTGTTAAGCCGTTCTTGGCACACTGATTTTGATTGCGGATAACACCGTTTACCTGATCAGGATATAGGGCTCACGGCGGGTGCGACCGGTCAACAGGGGATGTTTACTCCTCCTAGGCACCTGATCCCACCTCTGGTGTGTCCAGGGGTCCGTGTTTGCCCAACTATCTATTTTGTATTGCTTATAGGAGTTATGAGATTGATCATTGTTCGTTATCTTCACCTTGCATATGGTAAACAGTGTCGACAACGAAAAATAATTTGATTGCCACAGGAACACGATTAAACAACAAAATCAACAAAGTCCATTAATAGACACATAAATCTCGCATTAAAATCAACAATCCAAGAGGTGAGCGGGAGAGAAGTCTAAGGAAAAGATACTGTATTATTTTGCAAGCTAATATATTTTTCAAAGTCAAACAAATTAAAGCCACAATCTAGATATATTAATATCGCAACATAAAGACCTATACGAATCCGAACTTATGTTTATTTAGAATAATGTTTTATCATAGTTTAGAGAGTCTAAATATGATATATTAATGATTTACTAGTCTTCAAGGTCAATACATTTCCCCCCTTTATTACCACCCCCCCCCCCTTTTTTTTTTAAAAGAAAGAGTTAAAGCTGCAATGTTGAGACCAGAATATGAAAGAGAGAGGGCTATATGAATTCATAATTGTGATGATTTCTTATAATCTTCGAACATAATTAGGAAGCATTGAAAATCAAACAATAGTCACAATTTTGGGAATTCTCATTATGGCTAAATTAAGGAATCCAAGGTCAGAGTCTTGCAACGAGGAAAACAAATTGTATTTATATTAAGCATGCAAAAGAAGATATCTTATCGGGTGAATTTTGGCGATTAGGCTATGGAAACTGATTTTAACTAAGGATTTATTATGGATTCATGCGCATGAAATCCTTCCAGTTATTCATTTTCACCTGAACGGAATGATTTCAAACAATGCATCCAGGATTTTTCTGTGATCTTTCTCTCTGCATCGCTCCATATTGGGTTATGATCAATAATAACCACCTGCATGTCTTGTCAGATGTGACCTTCTTTGTTGAAGTGTTCTCCTACAGGTTCGGTCACGCGTTTGGTTTTGATAGTTGATCGGTGGTTGTTGGTCCTAAGTCTGATATTTGTAGTTTCCTCAACATATTGTTTTCCACATTGTTTACAATTGATGAGCTATATGCAGTTGTTGGTTTTACAGAAGAGTTGACCCAATATTTTATAAGTTTTGCCTATAGTGAATCTTTGGGACGTTTCTGAATCATGGCTAAATTTGCAAAGCAAACGGCGCTTGTCAGAGCAAGTTGAAAAGCCTTCATTAGGTAGGGGGTTGTCCAATTTGGCCTTTACCACCAAATCCTTGATATTCCTGGGTCGTCTAAAGGACACCATTGGTGGTTCACCAAATTCTCTTGCCAATCTAGGATTATCCAGGAGTTTAGGTAAGTTATCCTTTAGGATTTTGTTTAGGTCCTTCAATGTAGGGTGATCAGTGGTGACCAGACTCAACAACATTTCGTTTTCTCCCTATACTGCAGCAGTGAAGACTGTCGATTGTTTTAACAGATAGTGGCTTGTAACCTCGTTTGCATAAATGAGACTTTAATTGTTGACCCTGTTTTTCAAAAGATTCATCACTTGAACAAATTGGTCTGACACGAATTGCTAGGCCTTTCGGTACACCCTTCAAAATATGATGGGGGTGACAGCTGGGTGGCATTAGATATAAATGGGCGTCGGTCGGTTTGGTATGGAGATCAAATTCAATTTCACCATTTCTAAGAGTGGATTTTTTATCAAGAAATGTTTGGTGGTATCTGAAATATCCACTGTGAAATGAATTCATTAACTCACAGAAAAACATTAAAGTAATCACTAGAAGTGATTTGCAAGGTTTACTAAAGCTCGTGTACCCGCAAAAATCTTAAATCCAAGCCAAACCGAAAAAATATAATCAAACAAAACCCGGGGGAAGTTTTATACAAGGTTAAACGTAACTTATAATTAGGTCAAATGCTGTCTGACGTGTTTCATGTCGATTGTTAGGCTGTTCCTGGCACACTGATTTTGACTACGGATAGCTCCGTTTACCTGATTAAGATATAGGGCTCACGGCGGGTGTGACCAATTGACAGGGGATGCTTACTCCTACTAGGCACCTGATCCCATCTCTGGTATATTCAGGGGTCCGTGCTTGCCCAACTCTTTATTTTATATTGATTATACCGTAGGAGTTATGAGATTGATCAATGTTCGTTATCTTCGCCTTTCATTAGCCATAACAGTCTTCACAGTCTTTGTAAATACATGTACTTTATCTGTCAAGAAAATAAACTGATACTGAATAAGATTTTAGAATTGATACTATATTATCAGATGCTGAATTGATAGAGATCCGCGGTGACTGTGATTTCAAATTCTTGTTAGTTTACTTCTTCAATCAAATTAAATTCGAGTATTTCAACTTTTCATTTGCAATGTACCTTAGTTTTAACCTTTTTTATGTTTTTCAAAATATACAATTGTGCTTTGCAGTGCAATTAACAACAATCCTCTTCAATGCGATTGTCAACTAGTTCCCTTCCTTAGTTTTGCCAAATCAAGAAGTTTGCGATTGGGAATATCGGGTGAGCCAAGCTGTCGAACTCCCAGTTTTCTGAGAGGAATGTTACTTAAGAACTTACCACTTCAAGAAATGTCAATGAACTGTAGTTTGGAATCTACTACAGTTACTCCTGGTACTACATATCTTGATATAGCATCTACAGCAGTGAGTCTCCCTAGTAAGTGTTCTACATTTACTATAAGATTTTCTAGTATTGTTAGATTCACTTTAGCATGTATCAAAAGATATACACACAGTATATCTATAATATAGCATTGAAGTAATCATTCATTTAATTACTGAAGGTAATTCAGACTCGACAACGACTACTAGAGAGAGTAAAGGCAATGCAGACTCGACAACGACTACTAGAGAGAGTAAAGGCAATTCAGACTCGACAACAACTAGAGAGAGTCCAGATACGGATGTGATCTCTACAGCAGCGATGATCCCTGGTACATGTATGTATAGGCGGTCAACGTTTAGTAAATTTTCTTGTACTGTTGTAAAACAATCTGTTAAATGCATCAATTTTCTTCATGTCCAAAGTACCACAAACATTCGTTTCATGCATAGTGTTGTAGCACTATCACGATGTTAATTTGATCGCTGATAAAAACTTTATGAAAATAATAATGTAGAGAAAATTATGCGCAGCTTTTTCACATATTTTACAGAGATATTTATGGCTTTGTTGTCAACAGAGGCATGGCTAAAACTTTTAATATTATATATATTGTTACCCATTGATACCTACGCATTGTTGCAATGACATATTCAATGTTGTTGATTGAACTAGATTATACAATTTATGTCGATATTTACATGTAACCTCAGATCAAAATGTTATATGTTATGTCGATATTGTAACGTTATCAGAAAGCATGTCACAACTATGAATAACAAACTAATTACATTTTACATGGGTATCATATCGTAAACATATTGAAAATATCTTGAAAACTGTGTCACTAAATTTGACACATCAAGTTTTATTAGTACAATACTATTGATATCAACAAGTGTATATATATTGAGAAAATGTATGTTTTGTAAATATTGGTTAATCTAATCCCGATATTGTCATGATACCAAGAATATTGACATGATACGATGTTTTGGGTACCTAAACATTTGAATAAACAAATAAAGAGTATGATGAGAGCGGTACATGCATTAGAGGTCTAAAATCAAATGTGGTACCATCTATCTACTGCCTCCTGCAAACCAAATTGAGATTTACATCCCTGCAGTCAATATGGGTAAGTAAATATCTAATAATGTATAACTAATACAATATATATTATCGGTTCACTTGATAGCTTTTCTAGTTAACGTTGGTATTTACTTGGTAAACGCGCACACGTGTTATTGTGGATGGAGTTTGAAGCGAATCAATATATCTATATTGTTGATATGGAGATTATTACTCCAGCGAGATTGATACAATGCCACATCTTTTTCTTACCGTTACAATAATGTCGTTATCAGTCATCTTTGTCAAATATTGGCATACCAACACATCTATCTATCTATCTATCTATCTATGGGGATGTGTGGGTGTGTGGTTGTAAAAACAAAACAGTCCAAAATAAAAGTGTTACATTGTCTTTTTATTTACATTTTTAGAGTTAAGCTTTACAGCTTTCAATCTGCAGAAGATCTATACCTGATATTTTGACTGTAATGTAAGTATCGTTCCTGATTCCTGGACCGGAAGTTCTGGACGCTTAGGTAAGGACTACATAAATAATCGTGTGTTTATCAATAATATGTTCAACAATCCTAATCAATTCACAGCTCGATTTCCGGTTTCATTGCTAGTAAGATATTACTCACGATTATTAAATACACGTGAACGGGAGGAAGAAGTACTGATTTTGTTATTCCATTTAAAGAAACAAAATATCAAAAATCTATTATTAAATAAAATGGAATAAAAATATCAAATATCTATTCATATCACGTATCTTAATCCCGTGTCAAATATTGAAATATTCATTACGTTGAAACAGCTTCTGGATGCATGTACATGGCTCCGAGGTTATAGATTCGCAGTGTGGCGAAGTGTTCTCAACTTTATGGTAGTTGGAATGTCAATAAATGTCCATTGGAAACACAACTGTCGAGCAGTATAAACTCAAGTAACGTAAACATAAGTTTCTGAGTGGCACATACCTGTAAATGGAGAAAGCTACTAAATGTATTTTTAAATGAACCATCACACTGTGTCGAGGTACCTAATTAATTGAAAATGACATTCCAATATCGTGACCTTAATTAGTGTAATTTCCGTGATTGCTTTATTCTACCACTTGGTTTAATTTGTCAAAGTATAAAGCAATCCTCACACGGCTGCTGTAAACACAGCTTACAGATGTACATGCTTCGCAACCATGAAACCCGGGTTTTCTATCCTGGCGACGCGTCAAACTCATGTCACGGTAGACGATAGCACAATAATGAACCCTCATTGCTAGGACCATACGGCACTGCTTCAAACTGATGCCATGGTAGGCGTTAGCATGGTAATGAACTCTTACTGTTACTACTATACGGCGCCGCGTCCAATTCATGTCACGGTAGACTTTAGCATAGTAATGAACTCTTATTGCTACAAATAGGACCATTTGAGGCCGCGTCAAACTGATGTCACGGTAGGCGTTAGCATTATAATGAACCATCACTGCTATATATGGGACCATGCGGCGCCGCGTCAAATTCATGTCACTCATGTCACGGTAGACATTAGCACAGTAATGAACCTTCACTATTAGGACTATACGGCGCCGTGTTAAATTCATGTCACTGTAGGCGTACGTTACCACTGTAATGAATCACCACGGCTAACTCCATGCGTGTCATATCTTGTCAACATTTGTGACATTTCTACATCATACCTGATTTAAAAATACTTAAATGGGACGTATATAAAACGACAAAGAAATAAATTAACAGCATGCATCATCTGATTCTCTCTCTCCCCGCACGTAGACACTCTGACCTTGACTTGGTATGATGATTGAATCAACCATGCGACAACTAATGTAATTGACCTTGACCTTTCATTTCGTCAAATATAAATTTTATAGTACCCATACTTCTACACCCAAAACGTTATGATGAAGGTTATGGTTTCTAACGGAGTATACTGAATTTGACGTTTGAAAACTACAGGTAAATGACATTGACCTCTTTTTGATCTGAAGGATCTGAACCAAACTTAGATTAAAGTGTAGTCAACTTAAACTGAGCTTAGAATATAGAGTTCAGACAGAGGTCTTCCATTTTCAGCCTTTGTAGTAACATATACAAGACATTTCATCCATTGTGGTCAACTAAGGTGTGTTGTGTGGTGTTTGGATTTTGGACAGGTGCCTACGTCAGAGGATGCTAACCGTCACATCTTTATGTGACGTAGCGTACCATGGATTGTGTAACACATGAAGTTTCTGTTGTCTATGTATTTGTCCTCTTCTGTAGCTCACTCGAGCTATAGCTGAGCTTTTCAGATCACCTGTAGGTCGTCGTCCGCCGGTCTGTCCGGTTTATTTTACTGCTTCTGAACCACAGGACCACTCTCAATCAAACTTGCAATAAAGCGTCGTTGGTAGAGGGAAGACAAATCTATTCATATGAAAGGTCATGCCCTTTTCAAATTGGGAGATAATTAAGAAATAGTAAACAAAATATGGTGGCATCTTTTAAAAGCTCTCCTTCAGAACCACCGAACCAGAAAAGACAAAAACTTGCGATGAAATTTTCTTATTGCGTGCGGATTTTAAATCGGTTCATATTATGAACCCCGGGGTAAGGTAAGGTCAAAATAGGGAAATATAGGAAAATAATCTATTTTAAGTCCACTTCTAGAGAACAAGGTAGATAAATCATATCAAAATACAAACATCCTCAGGTGATGTAGTTTATAGCTTGGCCGCGGGGGAAGGGTGTGACCACATTTCATGAACAAGGTTTTGATTGGGAATTTATAGGGTTTTCGGTTTAAATAGAAATATTTTCCACATGAGCAACATAGCCATTGCTGGTCAAGTATAATATGGGACGCAGCACAGTTAAAGTTCCAGTTAGGAGACATGTCCTTATCTATACAGGAATGTGTGTTATGACATTACACATAAACAACAAAATATCGCAACCTTTCAAATTACCATCTAATGAAATAATGTTTTTGAAATGCACGGAAGTATAGTACTACACAAAAACTGAACATTATTATTTTTTGTTAATGTAATCTGACGTGTACACCTTGAGATATAAGCAAACAATTGATCGCGATGAACTTGTCATCATATTAGTCTGAGGCAGTAAGTGGCGGATGAACAATGCCTATCTTACAAATTCACTGAAATATTTTCTATTTATCCCGTAGGAAAACATTAATGCTTTATTAATTGGTACGTGGAAACATGACTGGGTCTTACAAATCAATTGTTTGCAAGGGCATACTTACAATGCATCAGAATAGTTCTTTTCAGATGAACCAAAGAAATATTACTATTTGAAAAGTGTTGCTGTCCTGATGAAATATTAGAAATATATTATTCATTTTAAATTAAACTGCAGTCAATTGACACGCATTACAATTATAAATCGAAATCTGTCAAACTCTGCAGCGTTTTTTCATACACTACAGAGGCTGTTTAAAGTATTCGTGAATTGAAGTTTGAATTTCAACCTTATTATGACTTTGCAATATCGAAATTTATTGATGACCTCAATATCGTTGGTATATTTATGTGTGTTGGTGTCTCACCACAGGGTAGTGAAATGCGTCTAGTGTGGCGGGGATCAAAATTGTAGATCTACTGCTGGCGCTGGCTAGCTTATTTGTAGGTGAAATGGTGAGTCGAGTGCGTAAATCTTGCCTTGCCAGTACAAAGCCTCTACACTACCAAGACTCCTTCCAATGTCTCCCCGTGGCAATGCACGTCAACTGGAATCTAGTATCTCAGGCTAAATTGAAAGGGGATCTCGGAGCAGCAAGGGCCCCAGAGATGCAGTGTGTAGGCCCACCGGCGTGTGGATATGCCCTAGCACTCATCAGCCTTGTCCCAGCTATGGGTCAAATAGCTCTGCTGCCTTGTGGATACCCATTTATGAGAAAGGCTAAGGGAGAGGTAACCCTAACAGAAACCCTAAGTGCTGAAGTCGGAGGTGATTGGGCCATAACTGGCGCACTTTAACAGACCACAACACCACGCATTTACAGCCATTATGTGTAAAGGCGAACGACAAGAAAAAGAAGAAGTTGGTATATTTATTAAAACCACGTGACACCGAATCACGTGATTAGTCTAAATATGAAACAGAATCGTCCTTGATATGCATTTTACTATTTTAAACCATCATACTTTGATCAGTAAAGTTTCAAAATATTCCATCTATCCTAATAAATGATGTTTTTCAATTGCATATTTTCGGCGAAATTTCCTTTGGACACCTTAACTGCGCTGCGGAGTGGGAATACAGGTTTGATCAAATTGTGGTTCGCGTGGGGTCACAATAATAAGTTTGGGGGTGGGGTGTAGGATGGAACCTCAACAACTTCCAAAGTTTTACATTAGAATGAATAGCAGAAACACTTTAAATATCGTATTTTCAAAAGCAACAGGACAAGGAATATTAATATCAATATGCAAGCATCATCACGTGGTGAACATTCAAGTTTCTTCAAGTCAATGCTTCGGGGTAGGTTTAGCTCACAATATGGATTCAATTTTTACATGAGAATAGATGGGGAAATGATAGAAAATGTTTGAAAATCTTCTCAAGAATCAATTTGTGTAATTTATATGTTTATTTCCTCATTTGCAAACATAGTCATTGGTAAAGGGTTGTTTGTATTAAGTTGTAACAGCCAATTAATTTGGTATATTTTGCAAACCACATTCTTATAACGACCTTAGAATATGCAAACTGTTGACTTTGGAACACACAGTTGAAACCCTTGCACTACCAATATGTTTGCCAATAGCCTGCCTCGATTTAAAAACTGACCATAAGCAGACCAAACTCCTGCATATCGAATCAGATGAGATATATAAATGTCATACTGAAGGCCAGAGCAAGATACATTTTCCTCTCAAGTACAAGTTTTTGAATAAATTTTGCGTCATAAGAATATTAAAACAGGTCATCTAATAAAGAAGCACAATTCATGCCCATGGGAATTCCAATGGACTGTTGAAAGACATGTATATATGAAAGATATGAAAGATGAACTTCATGTCATTGTTTAACTTGAAGGCAAGGCGTGCACAGTGCCTACGACGTTGCCCAAGTTGTTATATGACTTTGTGATAGATACACTAACATTGTTAGTTTTTGGGGGAGGGGGAATAATTATCATTACATATGTACCTTTAAAGGAGAAAAGGTAATTTTCTTTCAATGACATTGAAACACAATTAACAGGCACACTGGATGAAACAACAATCAGCTGCTTGATTTGATTTAAAATACATCTTGTGAGTTATTTCAGAGCTAAAAATTAAGGGTGTTACAATAAAAATTTAGTAATTTTAGAATTTTCCGCTTTAACAAAAAGACGCGATATCAAAACTATGCAATTGTATATAACTTTTTCAATGCATGATATTCAGTAAAGAACGTTCAGTTATGTCAAAGGTACATATGATAAAAGTGTTAAAGTTGAAAAAAGGGAGAGAGGTTCATCCAACGTGATATTAAAGATATGTTACATGTATGTCTATGAATATTTGATTCCACTCGTACTTTATCAAAGAAAATGAAAGAAAACGTTGTGTCTGTCAGCCGCCGGAGTTGTCCATGCCGGAACCCGGGATTGAACCGGGGACCTTTAGATCTTCAGTCTAACGCTCTCCCCTCTGAGCTATTCCGGCTGACAATGGATATTAAATTGTCAATTTACAAATTGGTAAATCTCTTTAATCAATATAAAAGACATGACTTCTGAAACATGTGAGTTAAATTTAACATATTTACGCAATAGTTAACCGTATACTTGTATATCGTTGTATTGATCATGGAATATTTCTTTAGCTGTGCCGTTTTCATTCACACTTGATGGGGTTCTCAAACGAATCCGACAGGGCTCATCGAGAAGTGTGAACATTCTAACATAGACAACTGCCATAAAAACAAACTATATCCCGGGGAGTTGAGAATGAACTTAAAGGAATTGTCAGATTACATTTTCTCCTCAGCTGTTGGACTCCTGAAAGTAATGACATATCCAATGAAAAGGTGAAGATAACGAATAGTGATCAATCTCATAACTCCTAGAAGCAACACAAAATTGAACGTTTGGGCAAACACGGATCCCTGGATATACCAGACATTGGATTAAATGCCTAGGAGGAGTAAGTGTTCCCTGTCGACCTGTGACGCCAGCTGTAAGCCCTTTATCTTGATCAGGTAAACGGAGCTATCCGATGTCAAAAGCAGTGTGCCAAAATCGACCCAGAATAGGTATGAAACACATCAGATAGCATTTGATCGAATGATAAGTTGTATTTGCAAACTAGATTGTTATAACGACCATAGAATTTACAAAATGTTGACTTTAGACCAGACTGTTGAAACCCTTGCACCATCAATTTGGTTGTCAATAACCTGCCTCCATTTAAAAACTGACCATAAGCAGACCAAGCTCTTGTATATCGAATCAGATGAGATTGAAAGACAATTAACAAGCACATTGGATGAGATAACAATCAGCTGTTTGATTTCATTTCAAATACATATTGTGAGTTATTTCAGAGCAAAAATTAAGGGTGTTACAATAAAAATTTAGTAATTTTAAAATGTTCTGTTTTAGCGAGCAAATGCGATATCAAAACTATACAATTGTATATAACTTTCTCAATGCATGGTATTCAGTAAAGAACTTTCAGGCATATCAAATGTTCATATGATAAAAGTGTTAAAGTTGAAAAAAGGGAGAGAGGTTCACCCAACGTGATATTAAAGATATGTTACATGTATGTCTATGAATATTTTATTCCACTCGTACTTTATCAAAGAAAATGAAAGAAAACGTTGTGTCTGTCAGCCGCCGGAGTTGTCCATGCCGGAACCCGGGATTGAACCGGGGACCTTTAGATCTTCAGTCTAACGCTCTCCCCTCTGAGCTATTCCGGCTGACAATGGATATTAAATTGTCAATTTACAATTCGTAAATCTCTTTAATCAATATAAACGACATGACTTCTGAAACATGTGAGTTCAATTCAAAATATTTACGTACTAGTTAACCATATACTTGTATATCGTTGTATTGATCATGGAATATTTCTTTAGCTGTGCCGTTTTCATTCACACTTGATGAGGTTCTCAAAAGAATCGCAGAGGGCTCATCGAGAAGTGTGAACATTCTAACAAAGATCCCTGCCAAAAAACAAACTATCTCCCGGGGAGTTGAGAATGAACTTAAAGGAGTTGTCAGATTACATTCTCTCCTCAGCTGTTGGACTCCTGAAAGTAATGACATATCCAATGAAAAGGTGAAGATAACGAATAGTGATCAATCTCATAACTCCTAGAAGCAACACAAAATTGAACGTTTGGGCAAACACGGAACCCTGGATATACCAGACGTTGGATCAAGTGCCAAGGAGGAGTAAGTGTTCCCTGTCAACCTGTGACGCCAGCCGTAAGCCCTTTATCTTGATCAGGTAAACGGAGCTATCCGATGTCAAAAACAGTATGCCAAGATCCACCCAAAAATAGGTATGAAACACATCAGATAGCATTTGATCGAATGATAAGTTGTATTTGCAAATTAGATTGTTATACCGACCATAGAATTTACAAAATGTTGACTTTAGACCAGACTGTTGAAACCCTTGCACCATCAATTTGGTTGCCAATAACCTGCCTCCATTTAAAAACTAACCATAAGCAGACCAACCTCTTGTATATTGAATCACATGAGATTGAAAGACAAATAAGAGGCACATTGGATGAAATAACAATCAGCTGTTTGATTTCATTTCAAATAGATATTGTGAGTTATTTCAGAGGAAAAATTAAGGGTGTTACAATGAAAATTTAGTAATTTTAAAATCTTCTGTGTTAGCGAACAAATGCGATATCAAAACTATGCAAATGTATATAACGTTCTCAATGCACGGTATTCAGTAAAGAACTTTCAGGCATGTCAAATATTCATATGATAAAAGTGTTAAAGTTGAAAAAAGGGAGAGAGGTTCATCCAACGTGATATTAAATGTATGTCTATGAATATTTTATTCCACTGCTACTTTATCAAAGAAAATGAAAGAAAACGTTGTGTCTGTCAGCCGCCGGAGTTGTCCATGCCGGAACCCGGGATTGAACCGGGGACCTTTAGATCTTCAGTCTAACGCTCTCCCCTCTGAGCTATTCCGGCTAACAATGGACATTAAATTGTAAATTTACAAATTCCTAAATATCTTTAATCAATATAAAAGACATGACTTCTGAAACATGTGAGTTGAATTCAAAATATTTACGCAATAGTTAACCGTATACTTGTATATCGTTGTATTGATCATGAAATATTTCTTTAGCTGTGCCGTTTTCATTCACACTTGATGAGGTTCTCAAAAGAATCCGACAGGCTTCATCGAGAAGTGTGAACATTCTAACAAAGACCCCTGCCAAAAACAAACTATCTCTCGGGGAGTTGAGAATGAACTTAAAGGAGTTGTCAGATTACATTTTCTCCTCAGCTGTTGGACTCCTGAAAGTAATGACATATCCAATAAAAAGGTGAAGATAACGAATAGTGATCAATGTCATAACTCCCACAAGCAACACAAAATCGAACGTTTGGGCAAACACGGAACCCTGGATATACCAGACGTTGGATCAAGTGCCTAGGAGGAGTAAGTGTTCCTTGTCGACCTGTGACGCCAGCCGTAAGCCCTTTATCTTGATCAGGTAAACGGAGCTATCCGATGTCAAAAGCAGTGTTCCAAGATCGACCCAGAATAGGTATGAAACACATCAGATAGCATTTGATCGAATGATAAGTTGTATTTGCAAACTAGATTGTTATAACGACCATAGAATTGACAAAATGTTGACTTTAAACCAGACTGTTGAAACCCTTGCACCATCAATTTGGTTGTCAATAACCTGCCTCCATTTAAGAACTGACCATAAGCAGACCAAGCTCTTGTATAGCGAATCAGATGAGATTGAAAGACAATTAAGAGGCACATTGGATGAAATAACAATCAGCTGTTTGATTTCATTTCGAATACATATTGTGAGTTATTTCAGAGCAAAAATTAAGGGTGTTACAATGAAAATGTAGTCATTTTAAAATGTTCTGTTTTAGCGAACAAATGCGATATTAGAACTATTGCAATTGTATATAACTTTCTCAATGCATGGTATTCAGTAAAGAACTTTCAGGCATGTCAAAGGTTCATATGATAAAAGTGTTAAAGTTGAAAAAAGGGAGAGGGGTTCATCCACCTGATATTAAAGATATGTTTCATGTGTCTATGAATATTTTATTCCACTGGTACTTTATCAAAGAAAATGAAAGAAAACGTTGTGTCTGTCAGCCGCCGGAGTTTTCCATACCGGAACCCGGGATTGAACCGGGGACCTTTAGATCTTCAGTCTAATGCTCTCCCCTCTGAGCTATTCCGGCTGACAATGGATATTAAATTGTCAATTTACAAATTGGTAAATCTCTTTAGTCAATCTAAAAGACATGATTTCTGAAACATGTGAGTTCAATTCAAAATATTTACGCAATAGTTAACCGTATACTTGTATATCGTTGTATTGATCATGGAATATTTCTTTAGCTGTGCCGTTTTCATTCACACTTGATGAGGTTCTCAAAAGAATCCCAGAGGTTTCATCGAGAAGTGTGAACATTCTAACAAAGACCCCTGCCAAAAACAAACTATCTCCCGAGGAGTTGAGAATGAACTTAAAGGAGTTGTCAGATTACATTTTCTCCTCAGCTGTTGGACTCCTGAAAGTAATGACATATCCAATGAAAAGGTGAAGATAACGAATAGTGATCAATCTCATAACTCCCAGAAGCAACACAAAATTGAATGTTTGGGCAAACACGGACCCTGGATATACCAGACGTTGGATCAAATGCCTAGGAGGAGTAAGTGTTCCATGTCGACCTGTGACGCCAGCCGTAAGCCCTTTATCTTGATCAGGTAAACGGAGCTATCCGATGTCAAAATCAGTGTGTCAAGAGCGACCCAAGAATAGGTAAGAAACACATCAGATAGCATTTGATCGAATGATAAGTTGTATTTGCAAACTACATTGTTATAACGACCATAGAATTTTCAAAATGTTGACTTTAGACCAGACTGTTGACACCCTTGCACCATCAATTTGTTTGTCAATAACCTGCCTCCATTTAAAAACTGACTATAAGCAGACCAAGTTCTTGCATATAGAATCAAATGAGATATACAAACACCATATGCAGGTGAGAATGGAATATTGCTACATTAATATGGGAAGCTGACGATGGAGATGATGAATCATCCTGTTGATCATCAAGTTGAATTGTTAGTCTGCCCTTAATATTTATTTTCAATAAATTATCTAAGAATAAAGTAAAAGTGGACGACTCTGTGGTGTCATTTATTTTAAGTTGACATGAATATATCGAATCAACAAATGAATGAAAATTATTATCACCCCTACTAACGTGTTCGGAACATATTCTTTATCGGTGTTAAGTAGAGCGTAAAATCAAAGACTATCGAATGAGATATAATCTCGCTGCTCCGAGACTCCAACGCGAGCTACCTGAGACCCGGTGAATTTTCTACCGGATATGGATGTGCTTTAAGGAATTCCAGTGTTAATGGAAGTATCAATTAGAAATTATGGTATATTGTGCTTTATTTGTTTTTGCAATATATAGATCTACGTATCAATGCATTATTTTCCTAATGCCATCAGCTAATAAAGCTTAAATAAGAAATTGTAAGAAAGAGTTATCGTCCTTAGATTTGGACCTAGGCCAACTTTGAAAGAAGTCTTGATTATCGTGAAAAAAAATATTGAGAGGACATCTTTCTATTTCAAATACCATAATTAAATTTTAATGTTGCATAGGGATTGTGTTCAATTTATCAAACACTGAAATGTTGCATATAATTTACCATTTCCACGCAGAAAATATTATAGTCTGTTTCATGTTTGAGGTATATTCATGTATGTATCTGTGAATGTGCATGTTACAAGCAAAGAAATATGCATTGCAAGTATCTTAAAACTTCTAAACCTAATATTTCTTTGATGGAAACATAATCATTTTCCTAATCTAACAGTATAGATAAAGTGAATTTATTTTATGAAGAAAGTAAATTTTATTGATTGGATCTATTGTGGTGACCAGGGGGTGTGTATACTACCCATTCATAATTTTTTGATATGTAAAGATTTTGATAATTAAACTCATTGATGCATGCAGCACACCTTAGAAAATTAGAATGAATGAAAAGTATATGACATGTATTTGTATGATTATCATTTGGTACATATGTAAATGAAAAATTCCAACTTTTCCTTATATGATGTGATTTAATATTAATAATACCATATTTATATGGCACCCTTTTCATACACTACATGTATGTACGCTCAAAGGTGACCAATTATGGATTGTTGTTAAGTGGAGGGAAAGCAACAATAAATGGAAATTAGAACATGACTAGATGTATACATGTATATATATAGTAACCATTGCCAAAGTATATAATGTACCAGTGATAATTTTAAAAGTTGATCACAAAACTGCAAAGGACATCAGGGGACAGTGCATTATATTTAACAGGATCCTCCCTGTATCTAATGCAGGGTTGTAAATGTCATTTATAACATGTATTTTAAATCTGGTAAAAAAAATGTGCATATTAGACACCAGTGGACAATGCATTAATTAATTTTTTTTATCAGATTATGCATCAATCTTCTTATATGTAGCAAAATATCGCAGTCTTTGATTTATATAAAATCATAGTAGAAAACATTTAAAATTCCTGAGTGGTGCAGGTCTCATATTCATTTACAGATTGGCAGTTTATAGCTCTGAGTTTCTGTAACCACACACATGTATTACTAATGTTTATTTATGCAAGCATTTATGATATATATTAATCATTAACACATATATTAATGCGACGGGACAATATACATGGATATACATCATAACTTTTTCCTTTATTGATACATTATAAGCAGTACATTATATTTTCATAAGTCATTTCTAAAAAAAACCAATTCTCCTTTTATGAATGAAATACCTACATGCATTTCTGATCTTTTTAATTAATTTAGATTTACTTATTCCAATTATAAACTTATAATTACAGAAACACACATGTAATAATATCAATAATCTTTTTCATATTTAGATTAGTCATGTATCTGTATGTTAGAGGACAATCTGTACAAATATTTAAAATCTTAAATCAAATAATTGAATCACAATTAGGATTACATTGCACTACACTGTAATTAACTATTGTTTTAATATACAACAACTATATTTTGTCTGTAAGAAACCTTTGCTGTTTCATATTTAGTATTACATTTCGCAACATAATTAAACAGTTATAAGTCTCAGAAATCAAAATTGAGCTGTGATCATCCAGAAGCTGTTCTAGAAATTTAGGAGAAGAAATTATTTTGCATGATCATATTACATGGATTTTTTTTTTCAAGTTTGGCCAAGTTAGGATAATAGTGTGCACTGAGTATTATTTAACCTAAAGTAAAGAATTTTGTAATTATAAGCTCCCTTTAATGAAAAGCTGACTGTGCAATGTTAATTATTTTACATGTTTTAGTTTGTGCTATATATTTAACTGAATTGCCTTAAATTGTA
The DNA here is from genome assembly GCF_947568905.1 of Ostrea edulis. Lineage (NCBI taxonomy): Eukaryota > Metazoa > Mollusca > Bivalvia > Ostreida > Ostreidae > Ostrea > Ostrea edulis. The sequence goes on along the minus strand of NC_079172.1, from coordinate 73,101,850 downwards.
AAAGAATTTGTGAATTAAATACAATTGTAACTGATCAAAATATTTATTATATTGCATGTTGATGGAGTTTTGAAAATTTAAAAGCATAAATTAAGGCATCAAATAAATTTTGTGTTTCTGACCAAAAATTAAACACGTACACTACCCTTAGTTTTTAAAATAAACATATATTGTTGAAGAGATCATTGAAGAAACATTGTTTGACATCTGTAATTCAATTTTATCCATAATAAGGAATTTTAATCAAACTAAATCTAAAAGTTTCATTGACAAGTGAAAATAAGTTCAATAAGACACAATTAATTTGTTTAAATGGAGATTGTGATCAGAATATTAAAACTTAATTGTTTACAGTTAAAGAAAAAAGTTACGAATTATATGTTCCAATCTGAATTGAAATTAGACTGGTATATTCGACTCGTCTTCGGTACACCTCAATACAAGGAAGTGTATCATAGAGAAGTGGGATTCTTTTTCTCTTGCCATTATTTTGACTTGCACAGCAATTTATATTTTTAGCCTAAATTTCAAATCATAATACATATTTGTGCATGTGTCTGCTTTCAGTGTACTTTTTGGGGACTTTGAGTGATTCACCACCCTTTGAACAAATGTATTTTGAGATCTTCAAAGGAATCCTAGATTTATCAAGGTATCACATCTTCCTATAATTGAATGTAATGATTATGTTTTCAAGATATTCTGTCTACAAAGCGAGATCATTTTATCTGTCCTTAAATTTTTAACCAAGCTATACACTGCATGCAGATAATTTTGTTTCTTAAAAAATTGTTATAGTATTTAAACATCTTTTTATGCATGGTTGTATATGTACATGTAACAGAACTTATGAAGTACATGTATATGTGTTCAGTGTTTTATTATGTAAAATCTACTTAGGGGTACAACTACATTTACAAATTATGTACATGCATACAAAGGCACAAACACAATTTCTACCTCAAAACGTTCATCAGATACAAGTAAAAAAAAATTTAAGATTATAAGAATTAAGCTAATAATTATACATGTAGCAAATCTTAGAAATATTTTCATGAAGAGATACATTATTGCTTATGCTATCACTTTGCCTGTCTTGGTTGAGTATATAGTACACTTGCAGATGACACACACTGTTTCATGGAATACTGAATCTTAATTACTGACAAATCGTATAATTTCATAATATTACATTTTTTGTTACATACTAAATAAGTGCATGATTTTTTTCCTTTTAGAAGCCATGTTTTAATTGCTGCCCATCAAATAGTACTGTGTCTTGCATGTGTAAATTGTAAGTATTCAGTGTCTTAGTATAAATCGTTAGTATTTTGAAGCATGATGTTACAGTTAGTTTATTATGTCTCCCCTCTTCCAGGAGGATCGAGACATTGTTTTTGTATTTTCTGTCTGTCCATCTGTCTGTCACAAATTCTTGTGAACACTTCTCCTCCTACCGTATATGGCTTATCCACTAGACTTGAAACTTTGTACAATGCTTCAATGCCATATGGAGATGTGCATATTGTTGGGACGGGAGGATCCAATTATTTTCCTAAAAGTTATAGTGGATCTAAGAGGGGTGGAAGATGTTTAAATAGCTTGTGAATGCTTCTCCTCTGATATGGATTATCAGAGTTAGACTTAAACTTTTCACAATACTTCAATGCCATTTGCAGATTGACATATATTGTAGGGATAGGAAGATCCAATTGTTTTCTTAAAATCTTAGGGGTGGAGGGTATAAAATAATTTGTGAACACTTCTATATGGCTTATCGGAGTTCATAAATGCTTATATGATTCTGCTCATGCTTTCTCCTCAATACCATACAGTACAATAAGGGGCAGTTTCATTTGAAGAACTTCCAATTTGGGGAGCTCAGGGAGACATTTGTATTTCCTAATAAACAATCTTTAGTTTCAAATTGTGATTATGGTATTTTTGTTTCTCTTCTATAAAATGTTAATTATATTAAATATTTATTTTGAAAAAAATTCATAAAATATATATGTAAAGTTATAATTAAAATTTTTCTTTCTGGTAAAATAGGCATAGTGTATATGCAGTGTAGGTAGAGATAAATCACATAGCAAAGAAAAATTCCAAATTGATTTTAGCTCACATGAGCTGAAAGCTTGAAAGAGCAATTCTGATCACTTTTTGCTGTCATCAGTCCATCTGTACAACCTTTTCAACTTCTTCTCCAGAACCATAGTGTTAATTTCAGCCTAAATTACCACCCTTCACAGGGGAGATAATCACAAAATAGGGTGGGTTCATTAAAAGTCTTCTCAAGAACCACAGGGCCAGAAGAGCTGAAATTTACAAGCAAGCTTCCTGGCATAGTGTAGATTCAGGTTTATTAAAATCATGACCCCCTAGGGATAGGATGGGGCCACAATAGGGGATCAAAGTTTTACATGCAAAGGTATAGGGAAAATCTTTTTAAAATCTTCTTCTCAAGAACCATTGGGCCAGGAATTAAGCACAAATTTACAAGAAACCTTCCTGACATAGTGCAGATTCAAGTTTGATAACACCATGGCCCCCGGGGGTAGGATGCGGCAACAATTGGGGATCAAAGTTTTACTTACAAATATATAGGGAAAATATAACATCTTCTCAAGAACCAATGGACCAGAAAGTAAGACAAAAGTTTATATTTACATGAAAGCTCCCTGACATAGTGCAGATTCAAATTTGTTAAAATCATAGCTCCCAGGGGTAGGATGGGGCCACAATAGGGGATCAAAATTTCACATACAAATATATAAGGAAAATCTTTTGATTTTTTTTTTGAAAGAATCACTGGGCCAGAAAGTCTTATATTTATGTCAAAGCTTGCTGACATAGTGCAGATTTAAGTTTGTTAAAATTATGCCCCCCCCCCCCCCGGGGGGGGGGGAAGGGTGTGGCCACAATAGGGGATCAAAGTTTAACATACAAATATATAGGGAAAATCTTTTTCTCAAGAAGCCATTGGGACAACGAAATTTACATTCACATGAAAGCTTCCTGACATAGTGCAGATTCAATTTTGTAATAATCATAGTTACGGTTGTAAGTTGGGGCCACAATAAGGATCAAAGCTTTACATGCAAATATACAAGAACAATCTTTAAATATGGGCCAAGGTAACTCATGTGAGCAATGTGGTCCATGGGCCTCTTGTCTTTAATGCTATTGATACTAAATTGAAACAGAATATATATCTAGAAGGAGTAATTAAGACAATCAATCAGTATTCATATTTCATACTGGAAAATAAAATTTAGATAGCTTATTTTGATCATTGTGAATTTTTCTTTCTTTCAGAGATTCATTTAGAGGAAATAGCTGGTGTGCAGTGCACATTCCTAAATGAATTCATCAGTTTACATTAAGGATCTACCTTCAAATCCTGTAATCTGGGATGCTCTAAAGTGCATGTCACAGACTAAAGTTATAAAAAATAACTTCCAATAATTTTTAAGAAATTGTTATAACTTTGAAATGTATGTATATACATGTACATGTATACTGATATTGAATTAAATTTTATAAAATTTCAGCATCTGATTTTATGTATATATAGACATATTGTAAAAATGTTCCACTCTAAAGGTTTAATTTCTTTAATATTTAAGACTTAAAAAAACACTTTTGCAGATACAGTGGTGTAACATTGTCTTACTTTCTGATCAATACATATAGATAAGAAAACTATGTATATTTCAATAAATGTGGAAAATGTTCAACCATTGAATTTCCATTTATGAGTAGTAACTTGTACATAGTACTTCTTAACCAACTTTGATACTGTGTAACTATAACTACCTGCTTGCATGCATTGCAGAGCACGTACAGCTGTAGTAATAATTCACATTTGCTGATGAATTGCTTTAGCATAAAGAGTAAAATTAGTACGTTAAGTTTTAAATTTATGAAAATGCATATTAGGCTTTTCACAGATATTTCTTAAGATATATAGAAAATATGTATATATTCATATAATTGTATAAATCCTGCTAATCTAGCTTCTTCCTAAGTGAAGTGTATGGCACGCCATATTTATACAATGTATCTACCGGGTATTCCTTTAAGGATTTCATATATAATTTATGAAATATCTTCTATTTCTGATCAGATATCTAATAAATCTTATAAGATATATATCTCATATAATATATAGTTTATAAAATATAAGATATATATTATAAATTATGAAAGATATCTCCTAAGCTTTATAAGATATATTGTATATCAAATGATATAATGTTTAACAGATATCTTATAAAACATAAAATATCTTAAATGTTTTATAAGATTTCTCACAAGCTTTATAAGTTATCTTACATATCTTATAAGATATCTCATTAACAATTTTAAAAAAAATATAGCTCAAACTTTGATATATCTTATAATATACATGCAAGATATCTTATATGTTTTATGATATATATCTTATAAAAGTAAATTCATATGATACATTATAAAGTTAACAAGATGTCTTATAAAATTTCGTTTTTGAGATATCTTATAAAATATCTTATTAAGTTTGAGATATCTTAAAAGACATAAGATACATGTATATGTTTTAAAAGATAATTTATAAAATATATAACATATTTTATCATCTTTTATCAGATATCCAATTATAAAGGATACAATATATTTCATAAACTTAAGAAGATATCTTGTAAGTTTAATAAGATATCTTATAAAATTTATGAGATATCTTTAAAGAGGAATAAATCTAAAAATAGCATGCTATAGAAGTGTAGTAATAGAATCTAACAATAACATCAATTTCATTTTTTCTGTGACGTTGATGATTAATTTGTAATGTGATATATTATTTTGTGCAGTTTATATGAGTCGCAATTATACTATAAGGGAGGAATCGCACATTTTCTTCACCAATTCTATTTTCAATGCAAAATATTCTCTTTTTGTAACCAATGCTGAAGATAAATTAATTTGTTAAAAACCTTTGACAAGAGAAAAAAAAAATTGTTTTGTCCTGTGACTTGCCCACTCTACAAAATCCTAAATCGGGGAGGGGGAACCTTTTTCCTAAGTTCGAAAAAAATCATGATTTCTTAATTCGGAGGGGGAAAGGGGTGTTAAAAACTTACTACCAAAGATAATTTTTTTATACAAATTCTCCATGAATACATGCATATATGTTTGCAGTTCTGTCTTTACCCTAGATACCACTATAAATGAAAAATGGAAGAAAGCAGTCTCCCCAATTTTTTTATTTGCATATGTTATAAACAATGGAATTATTACCATTGCCCCCCCCCCCCCCGAACAAAAGAAGAAAAGACCCTCCCCCCTCATGACACGACAATAAGACTAAATATCAGTTAAACTTCAATCTAAATCTTTAAATGACTTTAATTTCCTGAGCTTTTCACTATTTCACAATCATCGCTGGTATGACAGAACTTAATTGAATTTTCTAATATGCATTGATGATACATGTCTATTACAGTATATAGAAAATGACTATAACTTTGGCAGATTTATTTCCGGTTTCCTTCACTGCGGAATTTGATCTCACCTCTAACCTTTTAATGGGTCAAAAAACCCACGTGGTGTAAATTTAAATAACAATAACGTTAGTAGGGGTGATTATTGTTAATAGATAAAACATCGTCGATAGATCTAAATGTCACATTGAAGGTCATGGGAAGATACCTTTTAAAAGGCACATTGGATGAAATAACAATCAGCTGCTTCATTTGATTTAAAATACATCGTGTGAGTTATTTCAGAGCTAAAATTAAGAGTGTTACAATGAACATTTAGTAATTTCAAAATGTTCTCTTTTAACGAAAAAACACGATATCAAATCTAGGCAATTGTATATAACTTAATTGTTTTTTCAATGCATGATATTCAGTAAAGAACTTTTAGTCACGTCCAAGGTACATGTATATATGAAAAATTGTTAAAGTTGGAAAAAAGTAGGAGAGGTTCACCCTTCATAATATTAAAGATATGTTACATGTATGTCTATGAATATTTTATTCCACTGCTACTTTATCAAAGAAAATGAAAGAAAACGTTGTGTCTGTCAGCCGCCGGAGTTTTCCATGCCGGAACCCGGGATTGAACCGGGGACCTTTAGTCTAACGCTCTCCCCTCTGAGCTATTCCGGCTGACAATGGATATTAAATTGTCAATTTACAAATTCGTAAATCTCTTTAATCAATATAAAAGACATGACTTCTGAAACATGTGAGTTCAATTCAAAATATTTACGCACTAGTTAACCATATACTTGTATATCGTTGTATTGATCATGGAATATTTCTTTAGCTGTGCCGTTTTCATTCACACTTGATGAGGTTCTCAAAAGAATCCCAGAGGGCTCGTCAAAAAGTGTGAACATTCTAACAAAGATCCCTGCCAAAAAACAAACTATCTCCCCGGGAGTTGAGAATGAACTTAAAGGAGTTGTCAGATTACATTCTCTCCTCAGCTGTTGGACTCCTGAAAGTAATGACATATCCAATGAAAAGATGAAGATGACGAATAGTGATCAATGTCATAACTCCCACAAGCAACACAAAATAGAACGTTTGGACAAACACGGAACCCTGGATATACCAGACGTTGGATCAAGTGCCTAGGAGGAGTAAGTGTTCCCTGTCGACCTGTGACGCCAGCCGTAAGCCCTTTATCTTGATCAGGTAAACGGAGCTATCCGATTTCAAAATCAGTGTGTCAAGATCGACCCAAGAATAGGTAGGAAACACATCAGATAGCATTTGATCGAATGATAAGTTGTATTTGCAAACTACATTGTTATAAGGACAAAAAAATTGCAAAATGTTGACTTTAGACCAGACTGTTGAAACCCTTGCACCATCCATTTTTTTGTCAATAACCTGCCTCCATTTCAAAACTGACCATAAGCAGACCAAGCTCTTGCATATTGAATCAGATGAGATATGCAAACACCATATGCAGGTGAGAATGGAATATTACTACATTAATATGGGAAGTAATATGATCATCAAGTTGAATTGTTAGTCTCCCTTTAATATTTCTTCTCAATAAATTATCTAAGAAGAAAGTAAAATTGGACGACTCTGTGGTGTCATTTATTTTAAGTTGACATGAATATATCGAATCGACAAATGAATGAAATTTATTATTCTTAATAGATAAAACATCGTCGATATATCTAAATGTCATACTGAAGGCCATAGGAAGAGATCTTTTCCTCTCAAGTACAAGTTTTTCAATAAATTTTACCTCATAAAAATATTAAAACAGGTCATCTGATAAAGAAGCACAATTCATGCCCATGGGAATTCCAATAGACTGTTGGAAGACATGTATATATGAAAGATGAACTTCATGTCATTGTTTAACTTGAAGGCAAGGCGTGTGCAGTGCCTTCTACGTTGCCCAAGTTGTTATATGACTTTGTGATAGATACACTAATATTGTTAGTTTTTTGGGGGAGGGGGAATAATTATCATCATATATGTACCTTTAAAGGAGAAAAGGTAATTTTCTTTCAATGACATTGAAACACAATTAAAACGCACACTGGATGAAATAACAATCAGCTGCTTGATTTGATTTAAAATACATGCGAGTTATTTTAGAGCTAAAATGAAGGGTGTTACAATAAAAATTTAGTAATTTTAGAATTTTCCGCTTTAACGAAAAGACGCAATATCAAAACTATGCAATTGTATATAACTTTTCAATGCATGATATTCAGTAAAGAACGTTCAGTCACGTCAAAGGTACATATGATAAAAGTGTTAAAGTTGAAAAAAGGGGGAGAGGTTCATCCACGTGATATTAAAGCTGACATGAATTAATAAATACGTACACCTTTCTCATCTCATCCGCCATATTTCTCTCAGGTAGTCTAATTTACTCTACCCGTATATACCCCAAATGTGATTGTCACACCTGAGTGATTTTTCTAGGTGGACTCGACCAGTGCACATCTCTGATAGTAATATATAGGGAATGCGAAACAAAGAAAACTACATTTTAAAACATTATGCTTTGCTCAAAATTACAAAATATTTATTGTATACCAATGCAAGATTCCAAAAAGTTTAGATAATTTAGAAAAAAAATGCAAAAAAAAGCTTTTCTTACATATTTAAAAGTGCATGGAAGTATTTGCAGTTTCTTATGAAATAAATGCGGAGAAATCATTTGCCAATTAGATACTGATAGAATGGAATAAGCAAAGAGCATAAATATATTATTTATATCAATTCTTGCAAAATAAATGTCCATGCCATATGCATAATTTATGCAATGCACATGGCATATTCGCCATACAAAAAAAAACGTATCAAATACGGACGTCTATTCAACAGGTATCGGAGATGTGCACTTACCGAAAATATTAGATTCTCTTTATTGTGATAAATCCACTAAACAAAATGATAAACTCCATTTGTATCTCGTTAGAACTTTACAACACGTTGTCATTCCATTATACAGACTGCGAATAGGGTGTCTGCAATCAAGGGAGATGTCAGAGTCGAAAAAATTCCCTGTATTGAATGCTTGTCTGGTCGAGGTTTTGCAGTTTATAGAAATCGGGAATCTAATCATATACACTGAGCAACTGGTTGGATATATTGCGTGCTCAATTCAAAATTTATCGATGATCATATACAAATTTGGATATACAAATAAGGGAATAATGATCGAAAATAGACATCTGTTTAAAAATGCGGGTATTACATTTGTAATCCATAATAAACAGTTGATTACACAAAGACACATATGAATGGAAATGTATAAACGAAAATATAGTTTTATTGTTTCTTTGGGAACCACATAATTATTTACGGTCTCTGTATGTCCATATTCATTGATTGAACAGGAGAGAGAGAGAGAGAGAGAGAGAGAGAGAGAGAGAGAGAGAGAGAGAGACTCTCCTACTTCGATGTATAATACATGTAGATCATTTCACAGAAGGAAAGAAAATTAATCACTTATATAATGGTAAGCTTACAAGCATTAAAACATTCCAGCTATTAAAAAAATTGTTATGACAATATATTAAAAACGTACAGGAGTTGATGCTTATAATTGAATTCATTACAAGTTTTAAAAAAATCAGTTTAAACTGTGCATGTAGAAAATACTGACTTTGTATGTTAGAATGACGGGAAAAAGTAAATTGTCAAAAAAGTGGAGAGAGCAGACAAGCCCAGCCTCCCTGCCCACCTCTGTATACGTGCCTGAAACAACATATCAATTCGTGTTGAAAGAAAGGTGCATATTTGCATTTCATTCAATTCCAAATGAGCTCGAATTTATGTGTTTCCCTATTAATTATTTTGTATGCAAGATTCGTTCCCGAATTTAGAATCATGCTTTCAGTCAGAGCAGAAATGAATTCATTTTGAAGTACATCTAGTTTGAATGCAAATGTGGGTTTCCTTCATTTAATTTCATCAGACTCATTTGAACCCCCTTCCCCAAAATATGCAGCTTTGTTTTATTGATATCTAAATCGGCATATGAATCCGGATACAAATTATATAATGTTTTTTCGTAATCATATAGATATCGATACTAGAAAATGTTTATACTCTTGCCTTTTGCATATCCTACTAATGCATTACAGTAGATTGACACTGTATCATATCAAATAAAACCTCAACACGAATTTTACTGATTTATGAATACTAACATCTTATCGAATACATTTGGATATGAAATTTCGACGTACAGCGGTATGTCTATTTTCAGAATATATCCATTGCGCCAGATCTACGAAATGAAAATAATCATTATGGCATGTTACAGAAATGTTAAAACACACATATGCTACAGTCCTGCAATGCATGCATGAAATTTTTCTGAATACATGTATTTATGTATTCGTGAATGAAGTTCCTACGCTTAAAACTATCTTGGCCTTTATGCATTTTGTTTTTTGATTTTGGTTTACCATTCCTTACACTGTAAATGAAGGAAAACTTGGTAAAAGGTGCAATTCTACACCATACAATTAGTATGCATGCATGTGTTGAAAAGCAAAATGTACATGTAATAACCAGACATGTATCGTCATTTTTCATGGGGGGGGGGGGGGGGGGGTGCAACAGGAAGAAAAAAATGGAAAATTGGATTCTTCAAAATATTTTGCCATTCAAAATAATAATTAAAAAAGATGAACGAAAACAGAAATAAAATAAAACAAAAAACCCAAACAAACCATTATGTTTTATCCGATGTTCAAAGTCCTAATGTGGGGGTGAAGGGTTAAAAGAGTCTTTTACTTTGACTGCCTCAATAATTTCCCCTACACTTCATTTTCTTCCATCGTTGGGGGTGGGATTGGGTGGTTAGAGTCCTCTACTATGAGTGCCTCATAATATCTTCATTTTCTTAATTGGTGGTGGTGTGTCTTCTACTATTATATCAGAACTTTCAAGCTGGGGTCAAGTTTGAAGGGGGGGGGGTTGTCACCCAATATATTTTTTACTTGCATTACAAAATAACGGCCTCTCACTTCTGTCGTCGCGGGTTCGAAACCCGCTCGTGCCGGTAAGTGAGAAAGTTTCCCAATTTACTTTCGGAAGGTCGGTGGTCTCTTCTCAGGTACATTGTATCTGGTTTCTCTCTTCCACCAACAAAAACTGGGCGCCACCAGATAACTGAAAAATTGTTGAGTGTGGCAGAAAACATAAAAAAGAAAAAAAAATAACCAAAAAAATGGATATTGTTATCAAAGGTGGGGGACAGACACTCTTGTCCCCTCCCCTTGACTCTATGTACCTTTGTACTTGACCTTTGTATTTGGGAGAGGGCCTACATAGGATATGCCTGTTCCCCAATTCTGTTGAGTTTCTCAATAAAATATGTTTAAATCAAAAATAATTCTATGTGCTTGATAACTACGCATATGATAAACTCAATTATCACATTTTGCATTACTACAATTTGCTTGGAGTTCAACGCAGAATGTAATAAAGCAAAATGGCATAGATATATAAGATCTATTGAGCGCCGAATTAGCATAAAATGAAGTAATTGAAAATAACATTATTTAAAGATATGTTTAATCTTTAATTATTGAATGTTTTAAAGGAATCAAATAAATCTGTATTATCAATTAATGAGAGCAATATTGAGTTACTGTTCTCTTATATTGAATTAACGATATCATTTGTCTTAATAAGAGCGCAATTATGACAAGATCATCGTTTGAATCTCTCTCTCTCTCTCTCTCTCTCTCTCTCTCTCTCTCTCTCTCTCTCATCCCATATACTCGTGCAGTGTTGTATATGCAAATTATCTATGCACAAACACTTTATGTACCTAAATGATTTCCTAATTTATAAATCTGCAATACTCTGACAAGTAAATCATATGGTATAAGGATTCATGCACAGTACAGGGTAAATATTCTACTCTGATACTTCCCCTGACTGAAGATAACTGATCGGCACGGGCTAAGTGTGTTACAGTCTGTACAATGGACAATGTTGTTTACTGTTGGAATACAAATGGAGTGTATCGTTTTGTTTCATGGATTATGCTAATAAAGGGAGTTTTATTACTACTTTGAGTATTTTCGTCAAGTGTACACGTACATCTTCGGTCCTTTACAGATATTACGAGTAGACCCAGTTAAATAGTCATCCGCATTCGATGCTTTTTCATGACGAGCATACATGACCATGTCTTCTTTATACGTACAGTAGCATTTATGTATTTGCATTTTGCTTGAAGTGTGAATGGTATGGATTTTATACCCTTTGCTTATTCCATTTCATCAATAGATCTAGATAATAGATGAAATATTTCTCCGCGTTTTTGTATAGTTTTGACATATTTATTGCAAATGTACGCACATTCACGTAAAGAAAAGGCATTCTATATTTATTTATCGAAAGTTTTTAGAATGATTTATTACTGTACAATATGTTTATTGTAATTTTTAGCACTGCATGGTGTTTCAAAACGTGATTTCATTTCTTTTTGATGTCCAATAAATTAGTACCGTTTATACTTATGGTCAGTTTTTAAATGGAGGCAGGTTATTGACAACCAAATTGATGGTGCAAGGGTTTCAACAGTCTTGTCTAAAGTCAACATTTTGCAAATTCTATGGTCGTTATAACAATGTAGTTTGCAAATACAACTTATCATTCGATCAAGTGCTATCTGATATGTTTCATACCTATTCTTGGGTCGATCTTGGCACACTGATTTTGACATCAGATAGCTCCGTTGACCTGATCAAGATAAAGGGCTTACGGCTGGCGTCACAGGTTGACAGGGAACACTTACTCCTCCTAGGCACTTGATCCAACGTCTGGTATATCCAGGGTTCCGTGTTTGCCGAAACATTCAATTTTGTGTTGCTTGTGGGAGTTATGAGATTGATCACTATTCGTTATCTTCACCTTTTCATTGGATATGTCATTACTTTCAGGAGTCCAACAGCTGAGGAGAAAATGTAATCTGACAACTCCTTTAAGTTCATTCTCAACTACCCGGGAGATAGTTCGTTGTTTAGGAAGGGATCTTTGTTAAAATGTTCACACTTCTCCATGAGCCCTCTCAGATTCGTTTGAGAACCTATGAAGTGTGAATGAAAACGGCACAGCTAAAGAAATATTCCATGATCAATACAACGATATACAAGTATACGGTTAACTATTGCGTAAATATTTTGAATTTAACTCACATGTTTCAGAAGTCATGTCTTTTATATTGATTAAAGAGATTTACGAATTTGTAAATTGACAATTTAATATCCACTGTAAGCCGGAATAGCTCAGAGGGGAGAGTGTTAGACTGAAGATCTAAAGGTCCCCGGTTCAATCCCGCGTTCCGGCATGGAAAACTCCGGCGGCTGACAGACACAACATTTTCTTTCATTTTCTTTGATAAAGTACCAGTGGAAAAAAATATTCATAGACATACATGCAACATATATTTAAAGCTGACATGAATTAATAAATATACTATAATTCTATATGTCCGCCATATTTCTTTGCTAATCCGCCATATTAGTTGGATATTCTATTGTTATATGTATCAGGGTTCGCATGGTATATAAGGGGACGAGTTTTGCTACGCTTCACTTCACATCAGTCTCTTCGATTTACCTGTGCGGGTAGCTTCGACAGGTAACACGTACATCTCCGATACTAATTCATAGGACATCAAAAAGAAATGAAATCACGTTTTGAAACACCATGCAGTGCTAAAAATTACAATAAACATATCTTACAGTAGTAAATCATTCTAAAAGTTTTGGATAAATAAATATAGAATGCCTTTTCTTTACGTGAATGTGCGAACATTTGCAATAAATATGTCAAAACTATACAAAAACGCGGAGAAATATTTCATCTATTATCTAGATCTTTTGATGAAATAGGAATAAGCAAAGGGTATAAAATCTATCCCATTCACACTTCAAGCAAAATGCAAATACATAAATGCTACTGTACGTATAAAGAAGACATGGTCATGTATGCTCGCCATGAAAAAGCATCGAATGTGGATGACTATTTACCTGGGTCTACTCGCAATATCTGTAAAGGACCGAAGATGTACGTGTACACTTGACGAAAATACTCATAGTAGTAGTAAAACTCCCTTTATTAGCATAATCCATGAAACAAAACGATACACTCCATTTGTATTCCAACAGTAAACAACATTGTCCATTGTACAGACTGCGACACACTTAGCCCGTGCCGATCAGCTATCTTCAATCAGAGGAAGTATCAGAGTAGAATATTTACCCTGTATTGTGCATGAATCCTTATACCGTATGATTTACTTGTCAGAGTATTGCAGATTTATAAATCAGGAAATCATTTAGGTATATAAATTGTTTGTGCCTAGATAATTTGCATATACAACACTGCACGAGTGTATGTGATGAGAGAGAGAGAGAGAGAGAGAGAGAGAGAGAGAGAGAGAGAGAGAGAGAGAGAGAGAGAGAGAAATTTAAACGATGATCTTGTAATAATCGCGCTCTTATTCAGACAAATGATATCGTTAATTCAATATAAGAGAACAGTAACTCAATATTGCTCTCATTAATTGATAATACAGATTTATTTGATTCATTTAAAGCATGCAATAATTAAAGATTAAACATATCTTTAAATAATGTTATTTTCAATTACTTCATTTTATGCTAATTCGGCGCTCAATAGATCTTATATATCTATGCCATTTTGCTTTATTACATTCTGCGTTGAACTCCAAGCAAATTGTGGTAGTGCAAAATGTAATAATTTAGTTTATCATATGCGAAGTTATTAAGCACATAGATTTTATTTTATTTAAACATATTTTATTGAGAAACTCAACAGGATTGGGCAACAGGCATAGCCTATGTAGGCCCTCTCCCAAATACAAAGGTCAAGTACAAAGATACATAGAGTCAAGGGGAGGGGACAAGAGTGTCTGTCCCCCACCTTTGATAACAATATCCATTTTTTTGGGGTTTGTTTTGTTTTTGTTTTGTTTTTATATTTTCCGCCACACTCAACAATTTTTCAGTTATCTGGTGGCGCCCAGTTTTTGTTGGTGGAAGAGAGAAACCAGATACAATGTACCTGGGAAGAGACCACCGGCCTTCCGAAAGTAAACTGGGAAACTATTTCACTTACCAGCGCGAGCGGGTTTCGAACCCGCGACGACAGAAGTGAGAGGCCAATATTTTGTAATGCAAGTAAAAAAATATATCGGGTGACAACCCCCCTCCCCCAAACTTGACCCCAGCTTGAAAGTTCTGATATAATAGTAGAAGGCACACACCACCACCAATTAAGAAAATGAAGATATTATGAGGCACTCATAGTAGAGGACTCTAACCACCCCGACAATGGAAGAAGATGAAGTGTAGGGGGAAATTATTGAGGCAGTCAAAGTAAAAGACTCTTTTAACCCTTCACCCCCACATTAAGACTTTGAACATCGGATAAAACATCTTGCTTTGTTTGGGTTTTTATACACCCGTCCGTCTGTCTGTCTGTCCGGACCTTGTGGGCAGGATACAGACTGAACAATAAGCCTTAGGGCTTTACAACTTGGTATATTTGATCACCGTGATCAGAGGAAGATGCCTATTGTTTTTCAAGCTCAGAGATCAAATGTCAAGATCGTAGTATCACGTTTTAGGAAAACCGTGTGGCCAAGATACAAACCGAACCGTAAGCTCCAGGATATTATAATTTGCTATATTTGATTATCATGACGAGAGGAAGGTGCCTATTGTTTTTCAAGGTCAGAGGTCAAAGGTCAAGATCGTAGTATCACTTTTTAGGAAAACCTTGTGGGCAGGATACAAACGGAACCGCCAGCTCCAGGATGTTATAACTTAGTACATTTGATCACCATGATAAGAGGAAGATGCCTATTGTTTTTCAAGGTCAAAGGTCAAGGTCGTAGTATCACTTATTAGGAAAACCTTGTGGGCAGGATACAAACCGAACCGTAAGCTCCAGGATATTATAACTTGGTATATTTGATCACCATGATGAGAGGAAGATGCCTATTGTTTTTCGAGGTCAAAGGTCAAGATCGTAGTATCACTTATTAGGAAAACTTTGTGGGCAGAATACAAACCGAACCGTAAGCTCCAGGATATTATAACTTGGTATTTTTGATCATCATGATGAGAGGAAGGGGCCTATTGTTTTTCAAGGTCAAAGGTCAAGGTCGTAGTATCTCTTATTAGGAAAACCTTGTGGGCAGGATACAAACCGAACCGTTAGCATATTTATGAAGTAGCGCATTCTAAGGCTATCCCTCTTTATATCTTGATATCCATTTCTACAAGCATAATAATGAATTTGCTCACAGAGGACAGTGCTAACTTCACTAAAATATGAATCCCACTAAAATATGTTTTCCTTGAGCAAAATCTACGGGCGTATTATGCCACGTTGGCGTTGCTCTTGTTTGTTTTATTTTATTTCTGTTTTCGTTCATCTTTTTAAATTATTATTTTGAATGGCAAGAAATTTTGAAGAATCCAATTTTCCATTTTTCTCTTACTGTTGTAACCCCCCCTCCCCATGACAAATGACGATACATGTCTGGTTATTACATGTACATTTTGCTTTTCAACACATGCATGCATACTAATTGTATGGTGTAGAATTGCACCCTTTACCAAGTTTTCCTTCATTTACACAGTGTAAGGAATGGAAAATCAAAATTACAAAACAAAATGCATAAAGGCCAAGATAATTTTAAGCGTCGGAACTTCATTCATAAATACATGTATTCAGAAAAATCGCATGCATGCATTGTAGGACTATAGCATATGTGTGTTTTAACGTTTCTGTAACGTGCCATAATGATTATTTTCATTTCGTAGATCTGGCGCAATGGATATATTCTGAAAATAGACATACCGCTGTACGTCGAAATTTCATATCCAAATGTATTCGATAAGATGTTAGTATTCATAAATCAGTAAAATTCGTGTTGAGGTTTTATTTGATATGATACAGTGTCAATCTACTGTAATGCATTAGTAAGATATGCAAAAGGCAAGAGTATAAACATTTTCTAGTATCGATATCTATATGATCACGAAAAAACATTATATAATTTGTATCCGGATTCATATGCCGATTTAGATATCAATAAAAACAAAGCTGCATAGTTTTGGGAAGAAGTTCTAATGAGTCTCATGAAATTAAAAGAAAGAACCCCACATTTGCATTCAAACTAGATGTACTTCAAAATGAATTCATTTCTGCTCTGACTGAAAGCATGATTCTATATTCGGGAACGAATCTTGTATACAAAATAATTAATTGGGGAACACATCAATTCGAGCTCCTTTGTAATTGAATGAAATGCAAATATGCACCTTTCTTTCAACACGAATTGATATGTTGTTTCAGGCACGTATACAGGGGGTTGGGGTGGGCAGGGAGGCTGGGCTGGTCTGCTCTCCCCACTTTTTCGACAATTTACTTTTTTCCGTTATTCTAACATACAAAGTCAGTATTTTCTACATGCAGTTTAAACTGATATCTTGTTTTTAAATTTGTAATGAATTCAATTATAAGCATCACTCCTGTAAGTTTTTAATATATTGTCAATAACAAATTTTTAAATAGCTGGAATTTTTTAATGCTTGTAAGCTTACCATTATATCGGTGATCAATTTTCTTTCCTTCTGGGAAATGATATATTGTACATCGAAGTAGGAAACTCTCTCTCTCTCTCTCTCTCTCTCTCTCTCTCTCTCTCTCTCTCTCTCTCATTCTCCTGTTCAATCAATGAATATGGACATACAGAGACCGTAAAAAATTATATGGTTCCTAAAGAAACAATAAAACTATATTTTCGTTTATACATTTCCTTTTATATGTGTCTTTGTGTAATCAACTGTTTATTGTGGATTGCAAATGTAATACCCGCATTTTTAAACAGATGTCCATTTTCGATCATTATTCCCTTATTTGTATATCCAAATTTGTATATGATCATCAAAAAATTTTGAATTGAGCACGCAATATATCCAAGCAGATGCTCAGTGTATATGATTAGATTTCCGATTTCTATATACTGCAAAACCTCGACTAGACAAGCATTCAATACAGGAAAAATTTTCGACTCTGACATCTCCCCTGATTGAAGACACCCTATTTGGTACAGGTGAAGTGTGTCGCAGTCTGTATAATGGAATCACAACGTATTGTAAAGTTCTAACGAGATACAAATGGAGTTTATCATTTTATTTCGTGGATTTATCAGAATAAAGAAAATCTAATATTTTCGGTAAGTGCACATCTCCGATACCCGTTGAATAGACGTCCGTATTTGATACGGGTTTTTTTTTTATGTGGCGAATATGCCATATCTGCATTACATATTATGCATATGGCATGGACCTGTATTTTGTAAGAATTGATATAAATAATATATTTTGTGCTCTTTGCTTATTCCATTCTATCAGTATGTAATTGGCAAATGATTTCTCCGCAATTATTTCATAAGAAACTGCAAATACTTGCATGCACTTGCAAGTAAGCAAGAAAAGCTTCTTTCTTCTTTTTTTTTTTTTTTTTTTTGCATTTTTTTTCTAAATTATCTAAACTTTCGGAATATTGCATTGGTATACAATAAATATTTTGTAATTTTGAGCAAAGCATAGTGTTTTAAAATGTGATTTTATTTGTTTCGTATTCCCTATATATTACTATCGGAGATATGCACTGGTCGAGTCCACCTAGAAAAATCACTCAGGTGTGACAATCACATTTGGGGTATAAACGGGTACAGTAAATTAGGCTACCTGAGAGTAATATAGCGGATAAGATGAGAAAGGTGTACGTATTTATTAATTCATGTCAGCTTTAAATGAGTTTTCAGATTACATTTTCTCCTCAGCTGTTGGACTCCTGAAAGTAATGACATATCCAATGAAAAGGTGAAGATAACGAATAGTGATCAATCTCATAACTCCCACAAGCAACACAAAATTGAACGTTTGGGCAAACACGGAACCCTGGATATACCAGGCGTTGGATCAAGTGCCTAGGAGGAGTAAGTGTTCCCTGTCGACCTGTGATGCCAGCCGTAAGCCCTTTTATCTTGATCAGGTAAACGGAGCTATCCGATGTCAAAAGCAGTATGCCAAGATCGACCCAGAATAGGTATGAAACACATCAGATAGCATTTGCTCGAATGATAAGTTGTATTTGCAAACTACATTGTTATAACGACCATAGAATTTACAAAATGTTGACTTTAGACCAGACTGTTGAAACCCTTGCACCATCAATTTGGTTGTCAATAACCTGCCTCCATTTAAAAACTAACCATAAGAAGACCAAGCTCTTGTATATCGAATCAGATGAGATTGAAAGACAATTAAGAGGCACATTGGATGAAATAACAATCAGCTGTTTGATTTCATTTCAAATACATATTGTGAGTTATTTCAGGGCAAAAATTAAGGGTGTTACAATAAAAATTTAGTAATTTTAAAATGTTCTGTGTTAGCGAACAAATGCGATATCAAAACTGTGCAATCGTATATGACTTTCTCAATGCATGATATTCAGTTAAGAATGTTCAGTCATGTCAAAGGTACATATGATAAAAGTGTTAAAGTTGAAAAAAGGGGGAGAGGTTCATCCAACGTGATATTAAAGATATGTTACATGTAAGTCTATGAATATTTTATTCCACTGCTACTTTATCAAAGAAAATGAAAGAAAACGTTGTGTCTGTCAGCCGCCGGAGTTTTCCATGCCAGAACCCGGGATTGAACCGGGGACCTTTAGATCTTCAGTCTAACGCTCTCCCCTCTGAGCTATTCCGGCTGACAATGGATATTAAATTGTCAATTTACAAATTCGTAAATCTCTTTAATCTATATAAAAGACATGACTTCTGAAACATGTGAGTTAAATTCAAAATATTTACGCAATAGTTAACCGTATACTTGTATATCGTTGTATTGATCATGGAATATTTCTTTAGCTGTGCCGTTTTCATTCACACTTGATGAGGTTCTCAAAAGAATCCGACAGGGCTCATCGAGAAGTGTGAACATTCTAACAAAGATCCCCGCCAAAAAAAGAAACTATATCCCGGGGAGTTGAGAATGAACTTAAAGGAGTTGTCAGATTACATTTTCTCCTCAGCTGTTGGACTCCTGAAAGTAATGATATATCCAATGAAAAGGTGAAGATAACGAATAGTGATCAATCTCATAACTCCCACAAGCAACACAAAATTGAACGTTTGGGCAAACACGGAACCCTGGATATACCAGGCGTTGGATCAAGTGCCTAGGAGGAGTAAGTGTTCCCTGTCGACCTGTGACGCCAGCCGTAAGTCCTTTTATCTTGATCAGGTGAACGGAGCTATCCGATGTCAAAAGCAGTATGCCAAGATCGACCCAGAATAGGTATGAAACACATCAGATAGCATTTGCTCGAATGATAAGTTGTATTTGCAAACTACATTGTTATAACGACCATAGAATTTACAAAATGTTGACTTTAGACCAGACTGTTGAAACCCTTGCACCATCAATTTGGTTGTCAATAACCTGCCTCCATTTAAAAACTGACCATAAGAAGACCAACCTCTTGTATATCGAATCAGATGAGATTGAAAGACAATTAAGAGGCACATTGGATGAAATAACAATCAGCTGTTTGATTTCATTTCAAATACATATTGTGAGTTATTTCAGAGCAAAAATTAAGGGTGTTACAATAAAAATTTAGTAATTTTAAAATGTTCTGTGTTAGCAAACAAATGCGATATCAAAACTGTGCAATCGTATATAACTTTCTCAATGCATGATATTCAGTAAAGAATGTTCAGTTATGTCAAAGGTACATATGATAAAAGTGTTAAAGTTGAAAAAAGGGGGAGAGGTTCATCCAACGTGATATTAAAGATATGGTACATGTATGTCTATGAATATTTTATTCCACTGCTACTTTATCAAAGAAAATGAAAGAAAACGTTGTGTCTGTCAGCCGCCGGAGTTTTCCATGCCGGAACCCGGGATTGAACCGGGGACCTTTAGATCTTCAGTCTAACGCTCTCCCCTCTGAGCTATTCCGGCTGACAATGGATGTTAAATTGTCAATTTACAAATTCGTAAATCTCTTTAATCAATATAAGACATGACTTCTGAAACATGTGAGTTAAATTCAAAATATTTACGCAATAGTTAACCGTATACTTGTATATCGTTGTATTGATCATGGAATATTTCTTTAGCTGTGCCGTTTTCATTCACACTTGATGAGGTTCTCAAAAGAATCCGAGAGGCCTCATCGAGAAGTGTGAACATTCTAACAAAGATCCCTGCCAAAAAACAAACTATCTCCCGGGGAGTTGAGAATGAATTTAAAGGAGTTGTCCGATTACATTTTCTCCTCAGCTGTTGGACTCCTGAAAGTAATGACATATCCAATGAAAAGGTGAAGATAACGAATAGTGATCAATCTCATAACTCCCACAAGCAACACAAAATTGAACGTTTGGGCAAACACGGAACCCTGGATATACCAGACGTTGGATCAAGTGCCTAGGAGGAGTAAGTGTTCCCTGTCGACCTGTGACGCCAGTCGTAAGCCCATTATCTTGATCAGGTAAACGGAGCTATCCGATGTCAAAAGCAGTATGCCAAGATCGACCCAGAATAGGTATGAAACACATCAGATAGCATTTGCTCGAATGATAAGTTGTATTTGCAAACTACATTGTTATAACGGCCATAGAATTTGCAAAATGTTGACTTTAGACCAGACTGTTGAAACCCTTGCACCATCAATTTGGTTGTCAATAACCTGCCTCCATTTAAAAACTGACCATAAGAAGACCAACCTCTTGTATATCGAATCAGATGAGATTGAAAGACAATTAAGAGGCACATTGGATAAAATAACAATCAGCTGTTTGATTTCATTTCAAATACATATTGTGAGTTATTTCAGAGCAAAAATTAAGGGTGTTACAATAAAAATTTAGTAATTTTAAAATGTTCTGTGTTAGCGAACAAATGCGATATCAAAACTGTGCAATCGTATATGACTTTCTCAATGCATGATATTCAGTTAAGAATGTTCAGTCATGTCAAAGGTACATATGATAAAAGTGTTAAAGTTGAAAAAAGGGGGAGAGGTTCATCCAACGTGATATTAAAGATATGTTACATGTAAGTCTATGAATATTTTATTCCACTGCTACTTTATCAAAGAAAATGAAAGAAAACGTTGTGTCTGTCAGCCGCCGGAGTTTTCCATGCCAGAACCCGGGATTGAACCGGGGACCTTTAGATCTTCAGTCTAACGCTCTCCCCTCTGAGCTATTCCGGCTGACAATGGATATTAAATTGTCAATTTACAAATTCGTAAATCTCTTTAATCTATATAAAAGACATGACTTCTGAAACATGTGAGTTAAATTCAAAATATTTACGCAATAGTTAACCGTATACTTGTATATCGTTGTATTGATCATGGAATATTTCTTTAGCTGTGCCGTTTTCATTCACACTTGATGAGGTTCTCAAAAGAATCCGACAGGGCTCATCGAGAAGTGTGAACATTCTAACAAAGATCCCCGCCAAAAAAAGAAACTATATCCCGGGGAGTTGAGAATGAACTTAAAGGAGTTGTCAGATTACATTTTCTCCTCAGCTGTTGGACTCCTGAAAGTAATGATATATCCAATGAAAAGGTGAAGATAACGAATAGTGATCAATCTCATAACTCCCACAAGCAACACAAAATTGAACGTTTGGGCAAACACGGAACCCTGGATATACCAGGCGTTGGATCAAGTGCCTAGGAGGAGTAAGTGTTCCCTGTCGACCTGTGACGCCAGCCGTAAGTCCTTTTATCTTGATCAGGTGAACGGAGCTATCCGATGTCAAAAGCAGTATGCCAAGATCGACCCAGAATAGGTATGAAACACATCAGATAGCATTTGCTCGAATGATAAGTTGTATTTGCAAACTACATTGTTATAACGACCATAGAATTTACAAAATGTTGACTTTAGACCAGACTGTTGAAACCCTTGCACCATCAATTTGGTTGTCAATAACCTGCCTCCATTTAAAAACTGACCATAAGAAGACCAACCTCTTGTATATCGAATCAGATGAGATTGAAAGACAATTAAGAGGCACATTGGATGAAATAACAATCAGCTGTTTGATTTCATTTCAAATACATATTGTGAGTTATTTCAGAGCAAAAATTAAGGGTGTTACAATAAAAATTTAGTAATTTTAAAATGTTCTGTGTTAGCAAACAAATGCGATATCAAAACTGTGCAATCGTATATAACTTTCTCAATGCATGATATTCAGTAAAGAATGTTCAGTTATGTCAAAGGTACATATGATAAAAGTGTTAAAGTTGAAAAAAGGGGGAGAGGTTCATCCAACGTGATATTAAAGATATGGTACATGTATGTCTATGAATATTTTATTCCACTGCTACTTTATCAAAGAAAATGAAAGAAAACGTTGTGTCTGTCAGCCGCCGGAGTTTTCCATGCCGGAACCCGGGATTGAACCGGGGACCTTTAGATCTTCAGTCTAACGCTCTCCCCTCTGAGCTATTCCGGCTGACAATGGATGTTAAATTGTCAATTTACAAATTCGTAAATCTCTTTAATCAATATAAGACATGACTTCTGAAACATGTGAGTTAAATTCAAAATATTTACGCAATAGTTAACCGTATACTTGTATATCGTTGTATTGATCATGGAATATTTCTTTAGCTGTGCCGTTTTCATTCACACTTGATGAGGTTCTCAAAAGAATCCGAGAGGCCTCATCGAGAAGTGTGAACATTCTAACAAAGATCCCTGCCAAAAAACAAACTATCTCCCGGGGAGTTGAGAATGAATTTAAAGGAGTTGTCCGATTACATTTTCTCCTCAGCTGTTGGACTCCTGAAAGTAATGACATATCCAATGAAAAGGTGAAGATAACGAATAGTGATCAATCTCATAACTCCCACAAGCAACACAAAATTGAACGTTTGGGCAAACACGGAACCCTGGATATACCAGACGTTGGATCAAGTGCCTAGGAGGAGTAAGTGTTCCCTGTCGACCTGTGACGCCAGTCGTAAGCCCATTATCTTGATCAGGTAAACGGAGCTATCCGATGTCAAAAGCAGTATGCCAAGATCGACCCAGAATAGGTATGAAACACATCAGATAGCATTTGCTCGAATGATAAGTTGTATTTGCAAACTACATTGTTATAACGGCCATAGAATTTGCAAAATGTTGACTTTAGACCAGACTGTTGAAACCCTTGCACCATCAATTTGGTTGTCAATAACCTGCCTCCATTTAAAAACTGACCATAAGAAGACCAACCTCTTGTATATCGAATCAGATGAGATTGAAAGACAATTAAGAGGCACATTGGATAAAATAACAATCAGCTGTTTGATTTCATTTCAAATACATATTGTGAGTTATTTCAGAGCAAAAATTAAGGGTGTTACAATGAAAATTTAGTAATTTTAAAATGTTCTGTGTTAGCGAACAAATGCGATATCAAAACTGCAATCGTATATAACTTTCTCAATGCATGATATTCAGTAAAGAATGTTCAGTTATGTCAAAGGTACATATGATAAAAGTGTTAAAGTTGAAAAAAGGGGGAGAGGTTCATCCAACGTGATATTAAAGATATGGTACATGTATGTCTATGAATATTTTATTCCACTGCTACTTTATCAAAGAAAATGAAAGAAAACGTTGTGTCTGTCAGCCGCCGGAGTTTTCCATGCCGGAACCCGGGATTGAACCGGGAACCTTTAGATCTTCAGTCTAACGCTCTCCCCTCTGAGCTATTCCGGCTGACAATGGATGTTAAATTGTCAATTTACAAATTCGTAAATCTCTTTAATCAATATAAGACATGACTTCTGAAACATGTGAGTTAAATTCAAAATATTTACGCAATAGTTAACCGTATACTTGTATATCGTTGTATTGATCATGGAATATTTCTTTAGCTGTGCCGTTTTCATTCACACTTGATGAGGTTCTCAAAAGAATCCGAGAGGCCTCATCGAGAAGTGTGAACATTCTAACAAAGATCCCTGCCAAAAAACAAACTATCTCCCGGGGAGTTGAGAATGAATTTAAAGGAGTTGTCCGATTACATTTTCTCCTCAGCTGTTGGACTCCTGAAAGTAATGACATATCCAATGAAAAGGTGAAGATAACGAATAGTGATCAATCTCATAACTCCCACAAGCAACACAAAATTGAACGTTTGGGCAAACACGGAACCCTGGATATACCAGACGTTGGATCAAGTGCCTAGGAGGAGTAAGTGTTCCCTGTCGACCTGTGACGCCAGCCGTAAGCCAATTATCTTGATCAGGTAAACGGAGCTATCCGATGTCAAAAGCAGTATGCCAAGATCGACCCAGAATAGGTATGAAACACATCAGATAGCATTTGCTCGAATGATAAGTTGTATTTGCAAACTACATTGTTATAACGGCCATAGAATTTGCAAAATGTTGACTTTAGACCAGACTGTTGAAACCCTTGCACCATCAATTTGGTTGTCAATAACCTGCCTCCATTTAAAAACTGACCATAAGAAGACCAACCTCTTGTATATCGAATCAGATGAGATTGAAAGACAATTAAGAGGCACATTGGATAAAATAACAATCAGCTGTTTGATTTCATTTCAAATACATATTGTGAGTTATTTCAGAGCAAAAATTAAGGGTGTTACAATGAAAATTTAGTAATTTTAAAATGTTCTGTGTTAGCGAACAAATGCGATATCAAAACTGCAATCGTATATAACTTTCTCAATGCATGATATTCAGTAAAGAATGTTCAGTTATGTCAAAGGTACATATGATAAAAGTGTTAAAGTTGAAAAAAGGGGGAGAGGTTCATCCAACGTGATATTAAAGATATGGTACATGTATGTCTATGAATATTTTATTCCACTGCTACTTTATCAAAGAAAATGAAAGAAAACGTTGTGTCTGTCAGCCGCCGGAGTTTTCCATGCCGGAACCCGGGATTGAACCGGGGACCTTTAGATCTTCAGTCTAACGCTCTCCCCTCTGAGCTATTCCGGCTGACAATGGATGTTAAATTGTCAATTTACAAATTCGTAAATCTCTTTAATCAATATAAGACATGACTTCTGAAACATGTGATTAAATTCAAAATATTTACGCAATAGTTAACCGTATACTTGTATATCGTTGTATTGATCATGGAATATTTCTTTAGCTGTGCCGTTTTCATTCACACTTGATGAGGTTCTCAAAAGAATCCGAGAGGCCTCATCGAGAAGTGTGAACATTCTAACAAAGATCCCTGCCAAAAAACAAAC
Organism: Ostrea edulis; assembly: GCF_947568905.1. NCBI lineage: Eukaryota > Metazoa > Mollusca > Bivalvia > Ostreida > Ostreidae > Ostrea > Ostrea edulis. The sequence goes on along the minus strand of NC_079172.1, from coordinate 73,075,974 downwards.
TATCTCCCGGGGAGTTGAGAATGAATTTAAAGGAGTTGTCCGATTACATTTTCTCCTCAGCTGTTGGACTCCTGAAAGTAATGACATATCCAATGAAAAGGTGAAGATAACGAATAGTGATCAATCTCATAACTCCCACAAGCAACACAAAATTGAACGTTTGGGCAAACACGGAACCCTGGATATACCAGACGTTGGATCAAGTGCCTAGGAGGAGTAAGTGTTTCCTGTCGACCTGTGACGCCAGTCGTAAGCCCATTATCTTGATCAGGTAAACGGAGCTATCCGATGTCAAAAGCAGTATGCCAAGATCGACCCAGAATAGGTATGAAACACATCAGATAGCATTTGCTCGAATGATAAGTTGTATTTGCAAACTACATTGTTATAACGACCATAGAATTTGCAAAATGTTGACTTTAGACCAGACTGTTGAAACCCTTGCACCATCAATTTGGTTGTCAATAACCTGCCTCCATTTAAAAACTGACCATAAGAAGACCAAGCTCTTGTATATCGAATCAGATGAGATTGAAAGACAATTAAGAGGCACATTGGATAAAATAACAATCAGCTGTTTGATTTCATTTCAAATACATATTGTGAGTTATTTCAGAGCAAAAATTAAGGGTGTTACAATGAAAATTTAGTAATTTTAAAATGTTCTGTGTTAGCGAACAAATGCGATATCAAAACTGTTCAATCGTATATAACTTTCTCAATGCATGATATTCAGTAAAGAATGTTCAGTCATGTCAAAGGTACATATGATAAAAGTGTTAAAGTTGAAAAAAGGGGGAGAGGTTCATCCAACGTGATATTAAAGATATGGTACATGTATGTCTATGAATATTTTATTCCACTGCTACTTTATCAAAGAAAATGAAAGAAAACGTTGTGTCTGTCAGCCGCCGGAGTTTTCCATGCCGGAACCCGGGATTGAACCGGGGACCTTTAGATCTTCAGTCTAACGCTCTCCCCTCTGAGCTATTCCGGCTGACAATGGATGTTAAATTGTCAATTTACAAATTCGTAAATCTCTTTAATCTATATAAGACATGACTTCTGAAACATGTGAGTTAAATTCAAAATATTTACGCAATAGTTAACCGTATACTTGTATATCGTTGTATTGATCATGGAATATTTCTTTAGCTGTGCCGTTTTCATTCACACTTGATGAGGTTCTCAAAAGAATCCGAGAGGCCTCATCGAGAAGTGTGAACATTCTAACAAAGATCCCTGCCAAAAAACAAACTATCTCCCGGGGAGTTGAGAATGAATTTAAAGGAGTTGTCCGATTACATTTTCTCCTCAGCTGTTGGACTCCTGAAAGTAATGACATATCCAATGAAAAGGTGAAGATAACGAATAGTGATCAATCTCATAACTCCCACAAGCAACACAAAATTGAACGTTTGGGCAAACACGGAACCCTGGATATACCAGGCGTTGGATCAAGTGCCTAGGAAGGGTAAATGTTCCCTGTCGACCTGTGATGCCAGCCGTAAGCCCTTTTATCTTGATCAGGTAAACGGAGCTATCCGATGTCAAAAGCAGTATGCCAAGGTCGACCCAGAATAGGTATGAAACACATCAGATAGCATTTGCTCGAATGATAAGTTGTATTTGCAAACTACATTGTTATAACGGCCATAGAATTTGCAAAATGTTGACTTTAGACCAGACTGTTGAAACCCTTGCACCATCAATTTGGTTGTCAATAACCTGCCTCCATTTAAAAACTGACCATAAGAAGACCAACCTCTTGTATATCGAATCAGATGAGATTGAAAGACAATTAAGAGGCACATTGGATGAAATAACAATCAGCTGTTTGATTTCATTTCAAATACATATTGTGAGTTATTTCAGAGCAAAAATTAAGGGTGTTACAATAAAAATTTAGTAATTTTAAAATGTTCTGTGTTAGCGAACAAATGCGATATCAAAAAACTGTTCAATCGTATATAACTTTCTCAATGCATGATATTCAGTAAAGAATGTTCAGTCATGTCAAAGGTACATATGATAAAAGTGTTAAAGTTGAAAAAAGGGGGAGAAGTTCATCCAACGTGATATTAAAGATATGTTACATGTAAGTCTATGAATATTTTATTCCACTGCTACTTTATCAAAGAAAATGAAAGAAAACGTTGTGTCTGTCAGCCGCCGGAGTTTTCCATGCCGGAACCCGGGATTGAACCGGGGACCTTTAGATCTTCAGTCTAACGCTCTCCCCTCTGAGCTATTCCGGCTGACAATGGATGTTAAATTGTCAATTTACAAATTCGTAAATGTCTTTAATCAATATAAGACATGACTTCTGAAACATGTGAGTTAAATTCAAAATATTTACGCAATAGTTAACCGTATACTTGTATATCGTTGTATTGATCATGGAATATTTCTTTAGCTGTGCCATTTTCATTCACACTTGATGAGGTTCTCAAACGAATCCGAGAGGCCTCATCGAGAAGTGTGAACATTCTAACAAAGATCCCTGCCAAAAAACAAACTATCTCCCGGGGAGTTGAGAATGAATTTAAAGGAGTTGTCCGATTACATTTTCTCCTCAGCTGTTGGACTCCTGAAAGTAATGACATATCCAATGAAAAGGTGAAGATAACGAATAGTGATCAATCTCATAACTCCCACAAGCAACACAAAATTGAACGTTTGGGCAAACACGGAACCCTGGATATACCAGACGTTGGATCAAGTGCCTAGGAGGAGTAAGTGTTCCCTGTCGACCTGTGACGCCAGCCGTAAGCCCATTATCTTGATCAGGTAAACGGAGCTATCCGATGTCAAAAGCAGTATGCCAAGATCGACCCAGAATAGGTATGAAACACATCAGATAGCATTTGCTCGAATGATAAGTTGTATTTGCAAACTACATTGTTGTAACGGCCATAGAATTTGCAAAATGTTGACTTTAGACCAAACTGTTGAAACCCTTGCACCATCAATTTGGTTGTCAATAACCTGCCTCCATTTAAAAACTGACCATAAGAAGACCAACCTCTTGTATATCGAATCAGATGAGATTGAAAGACAATTAAGAGGCACATTGGATAAAATAACAATCAGCTGTTTGATTTCATTTCAAATACATATTGTGAGTTATTTCAGAGCAAAAATTAAGGGTGTTACAATAAAAATTTAGTAATTTTAAAATGTTCTGTGTTAGCGAACAAATGCGATATCAAAACTGTTCAATCGTATATAACTTTCTCAATGCATGATATTCAGTAAAGAATGTTCAGTCATGTCAAAGGTACATATGATAAAAGTGTTAAAGTTGAAAAAAGGGGGAGAGGTTCATCCAACGTGATATTAAAGATATGGTACATGTATGTCTATGAATATTTTATTCCACTGCTACTTTATCAAAGAAAATGAAAGAAAACGTTGTGTCTGTCAGCCGCCGGAGTTTTCCATGCCGGAACCCGGGATTGAACCGGGGACCTTTAGATCTTCAGTCTAACGCTCTCCCCTCTGAGCTATTCCGGCTGACAATGGATGTTAAATTGTCAATTTACAAATTCGTAAATCTCTTTAATCTATATAAGACATGACTTCTGAAACATGTGAGTTAAATTCAAAATATTTACGCAATAGTTAACCGTATACTTGTATATCGTTGTATTGATCATGGAATATTTCTTTAGCTGTGCCGTTTTCATTCACACTTGATGAGGTTCTCAAAAGAATCCGAGAGGCCTCATCGAGAAGTGTGAACATTCTAACAAAGATCCCTGCCAAAAAACAAACTATCTCCCGGGGAGTTGAGAATGAATTTAAAGGAGTTGTCCGATTACATTTTCTCCTCAGCTGTTGGACTCCTGAAAGTAATGATATATCCAATGAAAAGGTGAAGATAACGAATAGTGATCAATCTCATAACTCCCACAAGCAACACAAAATTGAACGTTTTGGCAAACACGGAACCCTGGATATACCAGACGTTGGATCAAGTGCCTAGGAGGAGTAAGTGTTTCCTGTCGACCTGTGACGCCAGCCGTAAGCCCATTATCTTGATCAGGTAAACGGAGCTATCCGATGTCAAAAGCAGTGTGCCAAGATCGACCCAGAATAGGTATGAAACACATCAGATAGCATTTGCTCGAATGATAAGTTGTATTTGCAAACTACATTGTTATAACGGCCATAGAATTTGCAAAATGTTGACTTTAGACCAGACTGTTGAAACCCTTGCACCATCAATTTGGTTGTCAATAACCTGCCTCCATTTAAAAACTGACCATAAGAAGACCAACCTCTTGTATATCGAATCAGATGAGATTGAAAGACAATTAAGAGGCACATTGGATGAAATAACAATCAGCTGTTTGATTTCATTTCAAATACATATTGTGAGTTTTTTCAGAGCAAAAATTAAGGGTGTTACAATAAAAATTTAGTAATTTTAAAATGTTCTGTGTTAGCGAACAAATGCGATATCAAAACTGTTCAATCGTATATAACTTTCTCAATGCATGATATTCAGTAAAGAATGTTCAGTCATGTCAAAGGTACATATGATAAAAGTGTTAAAGTTGAAAAAAGGGGGAGAAGTTCATCCAACGTGATATTAAAGATATGTTACATGTAAGTCTATGAATATTTTATTCCACTGCTTCTTTATCAAAGAAAATGAAAGAAAACGTTGTGTCTGTCAGCCGCCGGAGTTTTCCATGCCGGAACCCGGGATTGAACCGGGGACCTTTAGATCTTCAGTCTAACGCTCTCCCCTCTGAGCTATTCCGGCTGACAATGGATGTTAAATTGTCAATTTACAAATTCGTAAATCTCTTTAATCAATATAAGACATGACTTCTGAAACATGTGAGTTAAATTCAAAATATTTACGCAATAGTTAACCGTATACTTGTATATCGTTGTATTGATCATGGAATATTTCTTTAGCTGTGCCATTTTCATTCACACTTGATGAGGTTCTCAAAAGAATCCGAGAGGCCTCATCGAGAAGTGTGAACATTCTAACAAAGATCCCTGCCAAAAAACAAACTATCTCCCGGGGAGTTGAGAATGAATTTAAAGGAGTTGTCCGATTACATTTTCTCCTCAGCTGTTGGACTCCTGAAAGTAATGACATATCCAATGAAAAGGTGAAGATAACGAATAGTAATCAATCTCATAACTCCCACAAGCAACACAAAATTGAACGTTTGGGCAAACACGGAACCCTGGATATACCAGACGTTGGATCAAGTGCCTAGGAGGAGTAAGTGTTCCCTGTCGACCTGTGACGCCAGCCGTAAGCCCATTATCTTGATCAGGTAAACGGAGCTATCCGATGTCAAAAGCAGTATGCCAAGATCGACCCAGAATAGGTATGAAACACATCAGATAGCATTTGCTCGAATGATAAGTTGTATTTGCAAACTACATTGTTATAACGGCCATAGAATTTGCAAAATGTTGACTTTAGACCAAACTGTTGAAACCCTTGCACCATCAATTTGGTTGTCAATAACCTGCCTCCATTTAAAAACTGACCATAAGAAGACCAACCTCTTGTATATCGAATCAGATGAGATTGAAAGACAATTAAGAGGCACATTGGATGAAATAACAATCAGCTGTTTGATTTCATTTCAAATACATATTGTGAGTTATTTCAGAGCAAAAATTAAGGGTGTTACAATAAAAATTTAGTAATTTTAAAATGTTCTGTGTTAGCGAACAAATGCGATATCAAAACTGTTCAATCGTATATAACTTTCTCAATGCATGATATTCAGTAAAGAATGTTCAGTCATGTCAAAGGTACATATGATAAAAGTGTTAAAGTTGAAAAAAGGGGGAGAGGTTCATCCAACGTGATATTAAAGATATGGTACATGTATGTCTATGAATATTTTATTCCACTGCTACTTTATCAAAGAAAATGAAAGAAAACGTTGTGTCTGTCAGCCGCCGGAGTTTTCCATGCCGGAACCCGGGATTGAACCGGGGACCTTTAGATCTTCAGTCTAACGCTCTCCCCTCTGAGCTATTCCGGCTGACAATGGATGTTAAATTGTCAATTTACAAATTCGTAAATCTCTTTAATCAATATAAGACATGACTTCTGAAACATGTGAGTTAAATTCAAAATATTTACGCAATAGTTAACCGTATACTTGTATATCGTTGTATTGATCATGGAATATTTCTTTAGCTGTGCCGTTTTCATTCACACTTGATGAGGTTCTCAAAAGAATCCGAGAGGCCTCATCGAGAAGTGTGAACATTCTAACAAAGATCCCTGCCAAAAAACAAACTATCTCCCGGGGAGTTGAGAATGAATTTAAAGGAGTTGTCCGATTACATTTTCTCCTCAGCTGTTGGACTCCTGAAAGTAATGATATATCCAATGAAAAGGTGAAGATAACGAATAGTGATCAATCTCATAACTCCCACAAGCAACACAAAATTGAACGTTTTGGCAAACACGGAACCCTGGATATACCAGACGTTGGATCAAGTGCCTAGGAGGAGTAAGTGTTTCCTGTCGACCTGTGACGCCAGCCGTAAGCCCATTATCTTGATCAGGTAAACGGAGCTATCCGATGTCAAAAGCAGTGTGCCAAGATCGACCCAGAATAGGTATGAAACACATCAGATAGCATTTGCTCGAATGATAAGTTGTATTTGCAAACTACATTGTTATAACGGCCATAGAATTTGCAAAATGTTGACTTTAGACCAGACTGTTGAAACCCTTGCACCATCAATTTGGTTGTCAATAACCTGCCTCCATTTAAAAACTGACCATAAGAAGACCAACCTCTTGTATATCGAATCAGATGAGATTGAAAGACAATTAAGAGGCACATTGGATGAAATAACAATCAGCTGTTTGATTTCATTTCAAATACATATTGTGAGTTATTTCAGAGCAAAAATTAAGGGTGTTACAATAAAAATTTAGTAATTTTAAAATGTTCTGTGTTAGCGAACAAATGCAATATCAAAACTGTTCAATCGTATATAACTTTCTCAATGCATGATATTCAGTAAAGAATGTTCAGTCATGTCAAAGGTACATATGATAAAAGTGTTAAAGTTGAAAAAAGGGGGAGAAGTTCATCCAACGTGATATTAAAGATATGTTACATGTAAGTCTATGAATATTTTATTCCACTGCTACTTTATCAAAGAAAATGAAAGAAAACGTTGTGTCTGTCAGCCGCCGGAGTTTTCCATGCCGGAACCCGGGATTGAACCGGGGACCTTTAGATCTTCAGTCTAACGCACTCCCCTCTGAGCTATTCCGGCTGACAATGGATGTTAAATTGTCAATTTACAAATTCGTAAATCTCTTTAATCAATATAAGACATGACTTCTGAAACATGTGAGTTAAATTCAAAATATTTACGCAATAGTTAACCGTATACTTGTATATCGTTGTATTGATCATGGAATATTTCTTTAGCTGTGCCATTTTCATTCACACTTGATGAGGTTCTCAAAAGAATCCGAGAGGCCTCATCGAGAAGTGTGAACATTCTAACAAAGATCCCTGCCAAAAAACAAACTATCTCCCGGGGAGTTGAGAATGAATTTAAAGGAGTTGTCCGATTACATTTTCTCCTCAGCTGTTGGACTCCTGAAAGTAATGACATATCCAATGAAAAGGTGAAGATAACGAATAGTGATCAATCTCATAACTCCCACAAGCAACACAAAATTGAACGTTTGGGCAAACACGGAACCCTGGATATACCAGACGTTGGATCAAGTGCCTAGGAGGAGTAAGTGTTCCCTGTCGACCTGTGACGCCAGCCGTAAGCCCATTATCTTGATCAGGTAAACGGAGCTATCCGATGTCAAAAGCAGTATGCCAAGATCGACCCAGAATAGGTATGAAACACATCAGATAGCATTTGCTCGAATGATAAGTTGTATTTGCAAACTACATTGTTATAACGGCCATAGAATTTGCAAAATGTTGACTTTAGACCAAACTGTTGAAACCCTTGCACCATCAATTTGGTTGTCAATAACCTGCCTCCATTTAAAAACTGACCATAAGAAGACCAACCTCTTGTATATCGAATCAGATGAGATTGAAAGACAATTAAGAGGCACATTGGATAAAATAACAATCAGCTGTTTGATTTCATTTCAAATACATATTGTGAGTTATTTCAGAGCAAAAATTAAGGGTGTTACAATAAAAATTTAGTAATTTTAAAATGTTCTGTGTTAGCGAACAAATGCGATATCAAAACTGTTCAATCGTATATAACTTTCTCAATGCATGATATTCAGTAAAGAATGTTCAGTCATGTCAAAGGTACATATGATAAAAGTGTTAAAGTTGAAAAAAGGGGGAGAGGTTCATCCAACGTGATATTAAAGATATGGTACATGTATGTCTATGAATATTTTATTCCACTGCTACTTTATCAAAGAAAATGAAAGAAAACGTTGTGTCTGTCAGCCGCCGGAGTTTTCCATGCCGGAACCCGGGATTGAACCGGGGACCTTTAGATCTTCAGTCTAACGCTCTCCCCTCTGAGCTGTTCCGGCTGACAATGGATGTTAAATTGTCAATTTACAAATTCGTAAATCTCTTTAATCAATATAAGACATGACTTCTGAAACATGTGAGTTAAATTCAAAATATTTACGCAATAGTTAACCGTATACTTGTATATCGTTGTATTGATCATGGAATATTTCTTTAGCTGTGCCGTTTTCATTCACACTTGATGAGGTTCTCAAAAGAATCCGAGAGGCCTCATCGAGAAGTGTGAACATTCTAACAAAGATCCCTGCCAAAAAACAAACTATCTCCCGGGGAGTTGAGAATGAATTTAAAGGAGTTGTCCGATTACATTTTCTCCTCAGCTGTTGGACTCCTGAAAGTAATGATATATCCAATGAAAAGGTGAAGATAACGAATAGTGATCAATCTCATAACTCCCACAAGCAACACAAAATTGAACGTTTTGGCAAACACGGAACCCTGGATATACCAGACGTTGGATCAAGTGCCTAGGAGGAGTAAGTGTTTCCTGTCGACCTGTGACGCCAGCCGTAAGCCCATTATCTTGATCAGGTAAACGGAGCTATCCGATGTCAAAAGCAGTGTGCCAAGATCGACCCAGAATAGGTATGAAACACATCAGATAGCATTTGCTCGAATGATAAGTTGTATTTGCAAACTACATTGTTATAACGGCCATAGAATTTGCAAAATGTTGACTTTAGACCAGACTGTTGAAACCCTTGCACCATCAATTTGGTTGTCAATAACCTGCCTCCATTTAAAAACTGACCATAAGAAGACCAACCTCTTGTATATCGAATCAGATGAGATTGAAAGACAATTAAGAGGCACATTGGATGAAATAACAATCAGCTGTTTGATTTCATTTCAAATACATATTGTGAGTTATTTCAGAGCAAAAATTAAGGGTGTTACAATAAAAATTTAGTAATTTTAAAATGTTCTGTGTTAGCGAACAAATGCGATATCAAAACTGTTCAATCGTATATAACTTTCTCAATGCATGATATTCAGTAAAGAATGTTCAGTCATGTCAAAGGTACATATGATAAAAGTGTTAAAGTTGAAAAAAGGGGGAGAAGTTCATCCAACGTGATATTAAAGATATGTTACATGTAAGTCTATGAATATTTTATTCCACTGCTACTTTATCAAAGAAAATGAAAGAAAACGTTGTGTCTGTCAGCCGCCGGAGTTTTCCATGCCGGAACCCGGGATTGAACCGGGGACCTTTAGATCTTCAGTCTAACGCTCTCCCCTCTGAGCTATTCCGGCTGACAATGGATGTTAAATTGTCAATTTACAAATTCGTAAATCTCTTTAATCAATATAAGACATGACTTCTGAAACATGTGAGTTAAATTCAAAATATTTACGCAATAGTTAACCGTATACTTGTATATCGTTGTATTGATCATGGAATATTTCTTTAGCTGTGCCATTTTCATTCACACTTGATGAGGTTCTCAAAAGAATCCGAGAGGCCTCATCGAGAAGTGTGAACATTCTAACAAAGATCCCTGCCAAAAAACAAACTATCTCCCGGGGAGTTGAGAATGAATTTAAAGGAGTTGTCCGATTACATTTTCTCCTCAGCTGTTGGACTCCTGAAAGTAATGACATATCCAATGAAAAGGTGAAGATAACGAATAGTGATCAATCTCATAACTCCCACAAGCAACACAAAATTGAACGTTTGGGCAAACACGGAACCCTGGATATACCAGACGTTGGATCAAGTGCCTAGGAGGAGTAAGTGTTCCCTGTCGACCTGTGACGCCAGCCGTAAGCCCATTATCTTGATCAGGTAAACGGAGCTATCCGATGTCAAAAGCAGTATGCCAAGATCGACCCAGAATAGGTATGAAACACATCAGATAGCATTTGCTCGAATGATAAGTTGTATTTGCAAACTACATTGTTATAACGGCCATAGAATTTGCAAAATGTTGACTTTAGACCAAACTGTTGAAACCCTTGCACCATCAATTTGGTTGTCAATAACCTGCCTCCATTTAAAAACTGACCATAAGAAGACCAACCTCTTGTATATCGAATCAGATGAGATTGAAAGACAATTAAGAGGCACATTGGATAAAATAACAATCAGCTGTTTGATTTCATTTCAAATACATATTGTGAGTTATTTCAGAGCAAAAATTAAGGGTGTTACAATAAAAATTTAGTAATTTTAAAATGTTCTGTGTTAGCGAACAAATGCGATATCAAAACTGTTCAATCGTATATAACTTTCTCAATGCATGATATTCAGTAAAGAATGTTCAGTCATGTCAAAGGTACATATGATAAAAGTGTTAAAGTTGAAAAAAGGGGGAGAGGTTCATCCAACGTGATATTAAAGATATGGTACATGTATGTCTATGAATATTTTATTCCACTGCTACTTTATCAAAGAAAATGAAAGAAAACGTTGTGTCTGTCAGCCGCCGGAGTTTTCCATGCCGGAACCCGGGATTGAACCGGGGACCTTTAGATCTTCAGTCTAACGCTCTCCCCTCTGAGCTATTCCGGCTGACAATGGATGTTAAATTGTCAATTTACAAATTCGTAAATGTCTTTAATCAATATAAGACATGACTTCTGAAACATGTGAGTTAAATTCAAAATATTTACGCAATAGTTAACCGTATACTTGTATATCGTTGTATTGATCATGGAATATTTCTTTAGCTGTGCCGTTTTCATTCACACTTGATGAGGTTCTCAAAAGAATCCGAGAGGCCTCATCGAGAAGTGTGAACATTCTAACAAAGATCCCTGCCAAAAAACAAACTATCTCCCGGGGAGTTGAGAATGAATTTAAAGGAGTTGTCCGATTACATTTTCTCCTCAGCTGTTGGACTCCTGAAAGTAATGATATATCCAATGAAAAGGTGAAGATAACGAATAGTGATCAATCTCATAACTCCCACAAGCAACACAAAATTGAACGTTTTGGCAAACACGGAACCCTGGATATACCAGACGTTGGATCAAGTGCCTAGGAGGAGTAAGTGTTTCCTGTCGACCTGTGACGCCAGCCGTAAGCCCATTATCTTGATCAGGTAAACGGAGCTATCCGATGTCAAAAGCAGTGTGCCAAGATCGACCCAGAATAGGTATGAAACACATCAGATAGCATTTGCTCGAATGATAAGTTGTATTTGCAAACTACATTGTTATAACGGCCATAGAATTTGCAAAATGTTGACTTTAGACCAGACTGTTGAAACCCTTGCACCATCAATTTGGTTGTCAATAACCTGCCTCCATTTAAAAACTGACCATAAGAAGACCAACCTCTTGTATATCGAATCAGATGAGATTGAAAGACAATTAAGAGGCACATTGGATGAAATAACAATCAGCTGTTTGATTTCATTTCAAATACATATTGTGAGTTATTTCAGAGCAAAAATTAAGGGTGTTACAATAAAAATTTAGTAATTTTAAAATGTTCTGTGTTAGCGAACAAATGCGATATCAAAACTGTTCAATCGTATATAACTTTCTCAATGCATGATATTCAGTAAAGAATGTTCAGTCATGTCAAAGGTACATATGATAAAAGTGTTAAAGTTTAAAAAAAGGGGGAGAAGTTCATCCAACGTGATATTAAAGATATGTTACATGTAAGTCTATGAATATTTTATTCCACTGCTACTTTATCAAAGAAAATGAAAGAAAACGTTGTGTCTGTCAGCCGCCGGAGTTTTCCATGCCGGAACCCGGGATTGAACCGGGGACCTTTAGATCTTCAGTCTAACGCACTCCCCTCTGAGCTATTCCGGCTGACAATGGATATTAAATTGTCAATTTACAAATTCGTAAATCTCTTTAATCAATATAAGACATGACTTCTGAAACATGTGAGTTAAATTCAAAATATTTACGCAATAGTTAACCGTATACTTGTATATCGTTGTATTGATCATGGAATATTTCTTTAGCTGTGCCATTTTCATTCACACTTGATGAGGTTCTCAAAAGAATCCGAGAGGCCTCATCGAGAAGTGTGAACATTCTAACAAAGATCCCTGCCAAAAAACAAACTATCTCCCGGGGAGTTGAGAATGAATTTAAAGGAGTTGTCCGATTACATTTTCTCCTCAGCTGTTGGACTCCTGAAAGTAATGACATATCCAATGAAAAGGTGAAGATAACGAATAGTGATCAATCTCATAACTCCCACAAGCAACACAAAATTGAACGTTTGGGCAAACACGGAACCCTGGATATACCAGACGTTGGATCAAGTGCCTAGGAGGAGTAAGTGTTCCCTGTCGACCTGTGACGCCAGCCGTAAGCCCATTATCTTGATCAGGTAAACGGAGCTATCCGATGTCAAAAGCAGTATGCCAAGATCGACCCAGAATAGGTATGAAACACATCAGATAGCATTTGCTCGAATGATAAGTTGTATTTGCAAACTACATTGTTATAACGGCCATAGAATTTGCAAAATGTTGACTTTAGACCAAACTGTTGAAACCCTTGCACCATCAATTTGGTTGTCAATAACCTGCCTCCATTTAAAAACTGACCATAAGAAGACCAACCTCTTGTATATCGAATCAGATGAGATTGAAAGACAATTAAGAGGCACATTGGATAAAATAACAATCAGCTGTTTGATTTCATTTCAAATACATATTGTGAGTTATTTCAGAGCAAAAATTAAGGGTGTTACAATAAAAATTTAGTAATTTTAAAATGTTCTGTGTTAGCGAACAAATGCGATATCAAAACTGTTCAATCGTATATAACTTTCTCAATGCATGATATTCAGTAAAGAATGTTCAGTCATGTCAAAGGTACATATGATAAAAGTGTTAAAGTTGAAAAAAGGGGGAGAGGTTCATCCAACGTGATATTAAAGATATGGTACATGTATGTCTATGAATATTTTATTCCACTGCTACTTTATCAAAGAAAATGAAAGAAAACGTTGTGTCTGTCAGCCGCCGGAGTTTTCCATGCCGGAACCCGGGATTGAACCGGGGACCTTTAGATCTTCAGTCTAACGCTCTCCCCTCTGAGCTATTCCGGCTGACAATGGATGTTAAATTGTCAATTTACAAATTCGTAAATGTCTTTAATCAATATAAGACATGACTTCTGAAACATGTGAGTTAAATTCAAAATATTTACGCAATAGTTAACCGTATACTTGTATATCGTTGTATTGATCATGGAATATTTCTTTAGCTGTGCCGTTTTCATTCACACTTGATGAGGTTCTCAAAAGAATCCGAGAGGCCTCATCGAGAAGTGTGAACATTCTAACAAAGATCCCTGCCAAAAAACAAACTATCTCCCGGGGAGTTGAGAATGAATTTAAAGGAGTTGTCCGATTACATTTTCTCCTCAGCTGTTGGACTCCTGAAAGTAATGATATATCCAATGAAAAGGTGAAGATAACGAATAGTGATCAATCTCATAACTCCCACAAGCAACACAAAATTGAACGTTTTGGCAAACACGGAACCCTGGATATACCAGACGTTGGATCAAGTGCCTAGGAGGAGTAAGTGTTTCCTGTCGACCTGTGACGCCAGCCGTAAGCCCATTATCTTGATCAGGTAAACGGAGCTATCCGATGTCAAAAGCAGTGTGCCAAGATCGACCCAGAATAGGTATGAAACACATCAGATAGCATTTGCTCGAATGATAAGTTGTATTTGCAAACTACATTGTTATAACGGCCATAGAATTTGCAAAATGTTGACTTTAGACCAGACTGTTGAAACCCTTGCACCATCAATTTGGTTGTCAATAACCTGCCTCCATTTAAAAACTGACCATAAGAAGACCAACCTCTTGTATATCGAATCAGATGAGATTGAAAGACAATTAAGAGGCACATTGGATGAAATAACAATCAGCTGTTTGATTTCATTTCAAATACATATTGTGAGTTATTTCAGAGCAAAAATTAAGGGTGTTACAATAAAAATTTAGTAATTTTAAAATGTTCTGTGTTAGCGAACAAATGCGATATCAAAACTGTTCAATCGTATATAACTTTCTCAATGCATGATATTCAGTAAAGAATGTTCAGTCATGTCAAAGGTACATATGATAAAAGTGTTAAAGTTGAAAAAAGGGGGAGAAGTTCATCCAACGTGATATTAAAGATATGTTACATGTAAGTCTATGAATATTTTATTCCACTGCTACTTTATCAAAGAAAATGAAAGAAAACGTTGTGTCTGTCAGCCGCCGGAGTTTTCCATGCCGGAACCCGGGATTGAACCGGGGACCTTTAGATCTTCAGTCTAACGCTCTCCCCTCTGAGCTATTCCGGCTGACAATGGATGTTAAATTGTCAATTTACAAATTCGTAAATCTCTTTAATCAATATAAGACATGACTTCTGAAACATGTGAGTTAAATTCAAAATATTTACGCAATAGTTAACCGTATACTTGTATATCGTTGTATTGATCATGGAATATTTCTTTAGCTGTGCCATTTTCATTCACACTTGATGAGGTTCTCAAAAGAATCCGAGAGGCCTCATCGAGAAGTGTGAACATTCTAACAAAGATCCCTGCCAAAAAACAAACTATCTCCCGGGGAGTTGAGAATGAATTTAAAGGAGTTGTCCGATTACATTTTCTCCTCAGCTGTTGGACTCCTGAAAGTAATGACATATCCAATGAAAAGGTGAAGATAACGAATAGTGATCAATCTCATAACTCCCACAAGCAACACAAAATTGAACGTTTGGGCAAACACGGAACCCTGGATATACCAGACGTTGGATCAAGTGCCTAGGAGGAGTAAGTGTTCCCTGTCGACCTGTGACGCCAGCCGTAAGCCCATTATCTTGATCAGGTAAACGGAGCTATCCGATGTCAAAAGCAGTATGCCAAGATCGACCCAGAATAGGTATGAAACACATCAGATAGCATATTATCGAATGATAAGTTGTATTTGCAAACTACATTGTTATAACGGCCATAGAATTTGCAAAATGTTGACTTTAGACCAAACTGTTGAAACCCTTGCACCATCAATTTGGTTGTCAATAACCTGCCTCCATTTAAAAACTGACCATAAGAAGACCAACCTCTTGTATATCGAATCAGATGAGATTGAAAGACAATTAAGAGGCACATTGGATAAAATAACAATCAGCTGTTTGATTTCATTTCAAATACATATTGTGAGTTATTTCAGAGCAAAAATTAAGGGTGTTACAATAAAAATTTAGTAATTTTAAAATGTTCTGTGTTAGCGAACAAATGCGATATCAAAACTGTTCAATCGTATATAACTTTCTCAATGCATGATATTCAGTAAAGAATGTTCAGTCATGTCAAAGGTACATATGATAAAAGTGTTAAAGTTGAAAAAAGGGGGAGAAGTTCATCCAACGTGATATTAAAGATATGGTACATGTATGTCTATGAATATTTTATTCCACTGCTACTTTATCAAAGAAAATGAAAGAAAACGTTGTGTCTGTCAGCCGCCGGAGTTTTCCATGCCGGAACCCGGGATTGAACCGGGGACCTTTAGATCTTCAGTCTAACGCTCTCCCCTCTGAGCTATTCCGGCTGACAATGGATGTTAAATTGTCAATTTACAAATTCGTAAATGTCTTTAATCAATATAAGACATGACTTCTGAAACATGTGAGTTAAATTCAAAATATTTACGCAATAGTTAACCGTATACTTGTATATCGTTGTATTGATCATGGAATATTTCTTTAGCTGTGCCGTTTTCATTCACACTTGATGAGGTTCTCAAAAGAATCCGAGAGGCCTCATCGAGAAGTGTGAACATTCTAACAAAGATCCCTGCCAAAAAACAAACTATCTCCCGGGGAGTTGAGAATGAATTTAAAGGAGTTGTCCGATTACATTTTCTCCTCAGCTGTTGGACTCCTGAAAGTAATGATATATCCAATGAAAAGGTGAAGATAACGAATAGTGATCAATCTCATAACTCCCACAAGCAACACAAAATTGAACGTTTTGGCAAACACGGAACCCTGGATATACCAGACGTTGGATCAAGTGCCTAGGAGGAGTAAGTGTTTCCTGTCGACCTGTGACGCCAGCCGTAAGCCCATTATCTTGATCAGGTAAACGGAGCTATCCGATGTCAAAAGCAGTGTGCCAAGATAGACCCAGAATAGGTATGAAACACATCAGATAGCATTTGCTCGAATGATAAGTTGTATTTGCAAACTACATTGTTATAACGGCCATAGAATTTGCAAAATGTTGACTTTAGACCAGACTGTTGAAACCCTTGCACCATCAATTTGGTTGTCAATAACCTGCCTCCATTTAAAAACTGACCATAAGAAGACCAACCTCTTGTATATCGAATCAGATGAGATTGAAAGACAATTAAGAGGCACATTGGATGAAATAACAATCAGCTGTTTGATTTCATTTCAAATACATATTGTGAGTTATTTCAGAGCAAAAATTAAGGGTGTTACAATAAAAATTTAGTAATTTTAAAATGTTCTGTGTTAGCGAACAAATGCGATATCAAAACTGTTCAATCGTATATAACTTTCTCAATGCATGATATTCAGTAAAGAATGTTCAGTCATGTCAAAGGTACATATGATAAAAGTGTTAAAGTTGAAAAAAGGGGGAGAAGTTCATCCAACGTGATATTAAAGATATGTTACATGTAAGTCTATGAATATTTTATTCCACTGCTACTTTATCAAAGAAAATGAAAGAAAACGTTGTGTCTGTCAGCCGCCGGAGTTTTCCATGCCGGAACCCGGGATTGAACCGGGGACCTTTAGATCTTCAGTCTAACGCTCTCCCCTCTGAGCTATTCCGGCTGACAATGGATGTTAAATTGTCAATTTACAAATTCGTAAATGTCTTTAATCAATATAAGACATGACTTCTGAAACATGTGAGTTAAATTCAAAATATTTACGCAATAGTTAACCGTATACTTGTATATCGTTGTATTGATCATGGAATATTTCTTTAGCTGTGCCGTTTTCATTCACACTTGATGAGGTTCTCAAAAGAATCCGAGAGGTCTCATCGAGAAGTGTGAACATTCTAACAAAGATCCCTGCCAAAAAACAAACTATCTCCCGGGGAGTTGAGAATGAATTTAAAGGAGTTGTCCGATTACATTTTCTCCTCAGCTGTTGGACTCCTGAAAGTAATGATATATCCAATGAAAAGGTGAAGATAACGAATAGTGATCAATCTCATAACTCCCACAAGCAACACAAAATTGAACGTTTTGGCAAACACGGAACCCTGGATATACCAGACGTTGGATCAAGTGCCTAGGAGGAGTAAGTGTTTCCTGTCGACCTGTGACGCCAGCCGTAAGCCCATTATCTTGATCAGGTAAACGGAGCTATCCGATGTCAAAAGCAGTGTGCCAAGATCGACCCAGAATAGGTATGAAACACATCAGATAGCATTTGCTCGAATGATAAGTTGTATTTGCAAACTACATTGTTATAACGGCCATAGAATTTGCAAAATGTTGACTTTAGACCAGACTGTTGAAACCCTTGCACCATCAATTTGGTTGTCAATAACCTGCCTCCATTTAAAAACTGACCATAAGAAGACCAACCTCTTGTATATCGAATCAGATGAGATTGAAAGACAATTAAGAGGCACATTGGATGAAATAACAATCAGCTGTTTGATTTCATTTCAAATACATATTGTGAGTTATTTCAGAGCAAAAATTAAGGGTGTTACAATAAAAATTTAGTAATTTTAAAATGTTCTGTGTTAGCGAACAAATGCGATATCAAAACTGTTCAATCGTATATAACTTTCTCAATGCATGATATTCAGTAAAGAATGTTCAGTCATGTCAAAGGTACATATGATAAAAGTGTTAAAGTTGAAAAAAGGGGGAGAGGTTCATCCAACGTGATATTAAAGATATGTTACATGTAAGTCTATGAATATTTTATTCCACTGCTACTTTATCAAAGAAAATGAAAGAAAACGTTGTGTCTGTCAGCCGCCGGAGTTTTCCATGCCGGAACCCGGGATTGAACCGGGGACCTTAGTCTAACGCTCTCCCCTCTGAGCTATTCCGGCTGACAATGGATGTTAAATTGTCAATTTACAAATTCGTAAATCTCTTTAATCAATATAAGACATGACTTCTGAAACATGTGAGTTAAATTCAAAATATTTACGCAATAGTTAACCGTATACTTGTATATCGTTGTATTGATCATGGAATATTTCTTTAGCTGTGCCATTTTCATTCACACTTGATGAGGTTCTCAAAAGAATCCGAGAGGCCTCATCGAGAAGTGTGAACATTCTAACAAAGATCCCTGCCAAAAAACAAACTATCTCCCGGGGAGTTGAGAATGAATTTAAAGGAGTTGTCCGATTACATTTTCTCCTCAGCTGTTGGACTCCTGAAAGTAATGACATATCCAATGAAAAGGTGAAGATAACGAATAGTGATCAATCTCATAACTCCCACAAGCAACACAAAATTGAACGTTTGGGCAAACACGGAACCCTGGATATACCAGACGTTGGATCAAGTGCCTAGGAGGAGTAAGTGTTCCCTGTCGACCTGTGACGCCAGCCGTAAGCCCATTATCTTGATCAGGTAAACGGAGCTATCCGATGTCAAAAGCAGTATGCCAAGATCGACCCAGAATAGGTATGAAACACATCAGATAGCATTTGCTCGAATGATAAGTTGTATTTGCAAACTACATTGTTATAACGGCCATAGAATTTGCAAAATGTTGACTTTAGACCAAACTGTTGAAACCCTTGCACCATCAATTTGGTTGTCAATAACCTGCCTCCATTTAAAAACTGACCATAAGAAGACCAACCTCTTGTATATCGAATCAGATGAGATTGTAAGACAATTAAGAGGCACATTGGATAAAATAACAATCAGCTGTTTGATTTCATTTCAAATACATATTGTGAGTTATTTCAGAGCAAAAATTAAGGGTGTTACAATAAAAATTTAGTAATTTTAAAATGTTCTGTGTTAGCGAACAAATGCGATATCAAAACTGTTCAATCGTATATAACTTTCTCAATGCATGATATTCAGTAAAGAATGTTCAGTCATGTCAAAGGTACATATGATAAAAGTGTTAAAGTTGAAAAAAGGGGGAGAGGTTCATCCAACGTGATATTAAAGATATGGTACATGTATGTCTATGAATATTTTATTCCACTGCTACTTTATCAAAGAAAATGAAAGAAAACGTTGTGTCTGTCAGCCGCCGGAGTTTTCCATGCCGGAACCCGGGATTGAACCGGGGACCTTTAGATCTTCAGTCTAACGCTCTCCCCTCTGAGCTATTCCGGCTGACAATGGATGTTAAATTGTCAATTTACAAATTCGTAAATGTCTTTAATCAATATAAGACATGACTTCTGAAACATGTGAGTTAAATTCAAAATATTTACGCAATAGTTAACCGTATACTTGTATATCGTTGTATTGATCATGGAATATTTCTTTAGCTGTGCCGTTTTCATTCACACTTGATGAGGTTCTCAAAAGAATCCGAGAGGCCTCATCGAGAAGTGTGAACATTCTAACAAAGATCCCTGCCAAAAAACAAACTATCTCCCGGGGAGTTGAGAATGAATTTAAAGGAGTTGTCCGATTACATTTTCTCCTCAGCTGTTGGACTCCTGAAAGTAATGATATATCCAATGAAAAGGTGAAGATAACGAATAGTGATCAATCTCATAACTCCCACAAGCAACACAAAATTGAACGTTTTGGCAAACACGGAACCCTGGATATACCAGACGTTGGATCAAGTGCCTAGGAGGAGTAAGTGTTTCCTGTCGACCTGTGACGCCAGCCGTAAGCCCATTATCTTGATCAGGTAAACGGAGCTATCCGATGTCAAAAGCAGTGTGCCAAGATCGACCCAGAATAGGTATGAAACACATCAGATAGCATTTGCTCGAATGATAAGTTGTATTTGCAAACTACATTGTTATAACGGCCATAGAATTTGCAAAATGTTGACTTTAGACCAGACTGTTGAAACCCTTGCACCATCAATTTGGTTGTCAATAACCTGCCTCCATTTAAAAACTGACCATAAGAAGACCAACCTCTTGTATATCGAATCAGATGAGATTGAAAGACAATTAAGAGGCACATTGGATGAAATAACAATCAGCTGTTTGATTTCATTTCAAATACATATTGTGAGTTATTTCAGAGCAAAAATTAAGGGTGTTACAATAAAAATTTAGTAATTTTAAAATGTTCTGTGTTAGCGAACAAATGCGATATCAAAACTGTGCAATCGTATATAACTTTCTCAATGCATGATATTCATTAAAGAATGTTCAGTCATGTCAAAGGTACATATGATAAAAGTGTTAAAGTTGAAAAAAGGGGGAGAGGTTCATCCAACGTGATATTAAAGATATGTTACATGTAAGTCAATGAATATTTTATTCCACTGCTACTTTATCAAAGAAAATGAAAGAAAACGTTGTGTCTGTCAGCCGCCGGAGTTTTCCATGCCGGAACCCGGGATTGAACCGGGGACCTTTAGATCTTCAGTCTAACGCTCTCCCCTCTGAGCTATTCCGGCTGACAATGGATATTAAATTGTCAATTTACAAATTCGTAAATCTCTTTAATCTATATAAAAGACATGACTTCTGAAACATGTGAGTTAAATTCAAAATATTTACGCAATAGTTAACCGTATACTTGTATATCGTTGTATTGATCATGGAATATTTCTTTAGCTGTGCCGTTTTCATTCACACTTGATGAGGTTCTCAAAAGAATCCGACAGGGCTCATCGAGAAGTGTGAACATTCTAACAAAGATCCCCGCCAAAAAAAGAAACTATATCCCAGGGAGTTGAGAATGAACTTAAAGGAATTGTCAGATTACATTTTCTCCTCAGCTGTTGGACTCCTGAAAGTAATGATATATCCAATGAAAAGGTGAAGATAACGAATAGTGATCAATCTCATAACTCCCACAAGCAACACAAAATTGAACGTTTGGGCAAACACGGAACCCTGGATATACCAGGCGTTGGATCAAGTGCCTAGGAAGGGTAAATGTTCCCTGTCGACCTGTGATGCCAGCCGTAAGCCCTTTTATCTTGATCAGGTAAACGGAGCTATCCGATGTCAAAAGCAGTATGCCAAGGTCGACCCAGAATAGGTATGAAACACATCAGATAGCATTTGCTCGAATGATAAGTTGTATTTGCAAACTACATTGTTATAACGGCCATAGAATTTGCAAAATGTTGACTTTAGACCAGACTGTTGAAACCCTTGCACCATCAATTTGGTTGTCAATAACCTGCCTCCATTTAAAAACTGACCATAAGAAGACCAACCTCTTGTATATCGAATCAGATGAGATTGAAAGACAATTAAGAGGCACATTGGATAAAATAACAATCAGATGTTTGATTTCATTTCAAATACATATTGTGAGTTATTTCAGAGCAAAAATTAAGGGTGTTACAATGAAAATTTAGTAATTTTAAAATGTTCTGTGTTAGCGAACAAATGCGATATCAAAACTGTTCAATCGTATATAACTTTCTCAATGCATGATATTCAGTAAAGAATGTTCAGTCATGTCAAAGGTACATATGATAAAAGTGTTAAAGTTGAAAAAAGGGGGAGAGGTTCATCCAACGTGATATTAAAGATATGGTACATGTATGTCTATGAATATTTTATTCCACTGCTACTTTATCAAAGAAAATGAAAGAAAACGTTGTGTCTGTCAGCCGCCGGAGTTTTCCATGCCGGAACCCGGGATTGAACCGGGGACCTTTATTTTTTTTTTTCTCTTTTATTGATTAACATTTAAACAGATATCACAGACTAATCATCAGTTACAATCATATTTAAAACACTTTGTATCTAAAATATGAACAATAATATTCCCTCTGTTTCTTTCAATAGAGGATTTCTATGTAAGAAAAACTTTTTAAACAGGTTCATTTTCTTTTCTAAAACAGTCAATTGATAATGGTTATATGAAATGTAATGTCTCAATGTATATCTACAAAGCCTTTCAATATCTATTTTTTTTCCACTTTGCAAAAAAATCTGTCTTCTTCTATAAATACAAAATCTGCATACTGATATAAAATAATTTACAAAAAATACATTCACGTTTTTGATACCCTTATGTAATGCTGTCATGAATATTTCTTCAAAGTTTAATCTGTTAAAAACATCACTTTCACAATCTTTCAATAACGATTCAAGATGATAAATAACAAAATTGTTCTTAAATTCAGCCAACTCTTTACATCTAATAAATAAATGCATTATATCCTCGCATTCTAGCATACAAATTGGACATATTTTAGAATCAGACTTCCCTATCTTAAAAAGTTTCTCATATGTAAATATAATATTGTGAAAAATTTTGAAATCCAGTTCAGTAATATCTGGTGTTTTGTATAACACCCATACCGTTTCCCATCGCTTTTCAATGGATGATTTATCATTCATATCAAGTTTATCTCGCCAATAAATATTTGACACCGGTTCTTGAAACATTTTTTGAACTAACAAATTATAAAATATTTGTACTGTACCGGATTGGAACACTATCCTTTGATCTCTATATGAAATATCAAAATTTGGCTGAAAGCATGTTCTTTTGTACTCATTTTCATGAACATAATTTTTCCATTCTTCTGGAATAGATAATAACAAATCCTTATAATTTTTTGTAATCAGTGAGACATTTACCTCTGAATTTTGTTCTTGAAAAATCTCCACAATACGTGATATTGGTAAAAATCCCGGAATTACTTCATATGATATATCCTTGACATGTGTAATACTAGCACTAATAAAATCTTTCCAATTCAACATTTTGTTTCTTCTTTGTACTTTCGGATTAAAAAACAGACAATAATTAAAAACATCATTTTCTTTTTCTGTAACAATGATATAATCTTTTATGGCATACCATGCACAAAATAATTCATTGTAAAACTGTGGTAGACCCTCTAAATCTGTTTTCTTAAACTGTAGTAAAAATATCTCCATTCCTGCTCCTAAATTTTGAATCTTTGATAGAAAATATCTAAAAATATGTTTCCACAGAAAATCTTTATTACAACAAAAGTGCTTTGCAAGAAACTTTAGTCTAAATGATAACATTTTTATATAGATATCAGCTATTTTCAAACCACCATTGTGTTTTTCACCAATTATTGTTTTATAAGATACCAAGTGTGAGCCAAAATTCCATAAAAAATTGGTACACTCCTTTTGAATACTGTCTCTAGCCCATTGTGGAATCGATATAACTGACAATGAGTACCATAATTTAGACATGAACAAGGTATTAATTAAAGTGGCTCTACCTTGAACTGCTAAGGATCTCTGTCTCCATAAATTAAGAGTTTGCTTAATGTTTCTAACTTTGTCTCTCCAATTTAAATTTTCACACTCTACTCCATTTTTGCCAAAATAAATACCAAGAATTTTCATGACACTTGTCTCAGAAACACTCAATGATATCTTTTCCTGTTCAAAACTTCTACCAGTTCCTATACACATTATTTCAGACTTGTGAATGTTTATTTTGGCACCAGATGCTTTTTCATACATGTCAAATACTTTGAAAACTTCAAAAACAGAATTTTTGTCACACACTGTCATTGTAGTATCATCAGCATGTTGAAACATCAACCCATTCTTTTCTGACATTGGTATTGGAATGCCTCTTATTACTGTATTTTGTTTCATGACATAATTCAGAGGTTCTGCTGATAAAACATATAATAATGCAGATATTGGGCAACCTTGTCTAACAGAATTTTTAATAGGAAAATATTTTGTTAAATGTCCATTACACTTTACACTACTGTATATATCCGTATAAAATATCTGTACCCATTTTCTAAATTGGGTTCCAAAACCAAATACTTCTAATACATCAAGTAAATACTCATGACTCACTCTATCAAAAGCTTTTTCCTGATCAATTTTAACCACATAACCCTCTAAATTATCCATCTCTACCATATCAATCACATCTCTAATGCTAACTAGAGTATCTGCAATGTCTCTTCCTATTATACAACAAGTCTGTGTTTCAGACACAATATTTGGTAATACCTGTTTCAGTCTATTTGCCATAACTCTTGCTATTATCTTATAATCTACATTTAACAGGCTTATAGGCCTCCAGTTTTTCAACAATTTCTTATCTCCTTTCTTCTTGTATAACAACGTAATAACACCCATTTTCATAGAGTTAGACATCGTTTGTTTTCTGTTAATTTCTTTAAATAAATTGAGTAGAATATCTCTTAATTGTGGTAAAAACATTTTATAAAATTCAACAGTCAACCCATCAGATCCTGGGCTTTTATTATTAGCCATTTCCTTGATTGCAGTTTCAATTTCTTCTTTGTTAATATCCCTTTCACACATTTCCTTATCATTTTCTTCAATTTTTCTATTCACATATGACAAAAACTGTGCCTTACTTTCAGAGTCAATTCGCACTGATGAATATAAGTTAGAATAGAAATTGTACTCTATTTCTAAAATTGAATCAATATCCTTCTTTATTTCTTCTGTGTCACTCAACAATTCTTTTACTGAATTTGATTCTTGTCTTCGTTTTTCTAAATTCAAAAAATATTTCGTGCATTTATCTGATTCATTTGCCCACTGTGCTTTTGATCTAAGTATTGCACCCTGACACTTTTCATTTTCAAAATCTGACAATTCTTGTTTGATTGCTTCATATTTTTCAATATCAACTTGTACTCCATTTGCTAAATTTTGTGAAATTCTTTGCATTTTGTTTTGTAAACCATAATATTCTTTATTTCGTTCCCTGGCTCTAGTTTTGCTAAAACTTTGAGAAAACTTTTTGAGCTTGTATTTCAAATTATCCCACCACACCAACATTGAATTTTCATATAATATACAATTTTTTTCTCTTTCAATAATTTCTATGATTTTTGTTTTATATGTATCATCTTTCAATAGCAAATTATTATGTATCCACAACCCTGGTCCTCTTTCACAAACAGTATTATTCAAGTACATCACGACCATCGAATGATCGCTTAGTGTAGTTTCAACATAAAATATATTTCTAACATATGTTCTTATAACGTGTGAAACTAGAATGTAATCTATTCTACTTTGAACTAACATGTTTCCTACTAACATTTTTCTTGAAAAAACTTTTTCTCCTCTATTTCTACTTCTCCATAAATCTGCTACACCATGTTGATTCATCATATTGAACAGGGCTTTGTAACCCTGGTCATATACATGACGTGTCTTACCACATCTATCAATCTCTGCAAGTGTGTTATTAAAATCACCTAGTATTATAAGATTCACTGAATATGGAATGATACTAGACATATCTTGAAAAAAATTGGCCCTTTCTTTTGCAACGTTAGGTGCATATATGTTTATAATATCAAAATTTTCATCATTTTCTTTGTATTTTATATGTAGAAATCTACCATCGCACCCTTTTACATATTGAATATTATCTTTTAATTCATTTCTAATCAAAAAATCTACACCCTTTGACGACGTCTCAGAGTTATTGTACATAATACTTCCTTTCCATAAATGTTTATATTTTTCAATGAAGTCATCTCGCCAATGAGTTTCTTGTAAACCAATGATATCATACTTCCTTTCATCCAATAAACTAAATATCATTTTCATCTTATTTACATTACACAATCCATTACAGTTCCACGAAGTTACTATCACCATGATTGTAATTAAGAATAAGAGTTTGTCCATTCTTTCCATTTCATTTATTCTTTTTTGCGTTTCTCTTCTTCTTCAATTTCTTTTTTCTTTTGCCTTTCCCCTCTACGATGATGATTTCATTTTCCGAATCTGTTCCTACATTAGAGTCACTCTCACTCCGCTCTTGAATCATGTTTTCACAATCTTGAGAGGCTTCATTCAATTCCCGTTCTTGAATTTCGTTTTCACCATCCTTAGGGGCATTTTTATTAGTAGACATATTCACTTTATCGTTTTTATTCACAATAATTTGATTTTCTGTCGTCTCAGTATGTTTGTTTTGTTTTGTTTCCGCACAAATAAGTGATTCGTCTATATTTTCGTTCTCATGTTGCACCCCTTCGTTCGCCTCTTCTGTTTCCATATTTGTGTTACCCTCTAACACGTCCTCTTTCTCCACCTCAGACACTTCCAATTCATTGTTTTCTTCAGAACTGTGATCACTCATGCAACACTGGCATTTAAATGTCCATTCACCACACTGCTCACACAAGTGATTTTTACAGGCCCTCGCGTAGTGACCTTGCTGCTTACACTTGAAGCACACAAATTTTGGACATGCTCTAAATAAATGATCACTCGCGTAACACAGCGAACACACTTTCATTTGACCGTTATGAATACACCTATGATACTCCTTTTGAAATTTCACAGTGTATGGAAAAGAGGGCATATGAGGAGGTAGTTTCACCCTAACGTACCTTGTTCCGTCAGCAATTGTAGTTCCAGGATAAAATCGTCTGTTAATAGGTGACAGCAATTCAACACCCATTGATGTTAAAGTTTGTTCAATCTCTCCATCATCTATGTAAGCAGGAAGGTGTAAAAAACTAACAATCAGTGAAGTCTGTACAACTTCACGACATTCAAACAAATCATTGCCAAGTCTTATTCCTTCCAGCAAATATTGTGTTGGTGCTTTTCCATCAAGAGTAAGTTCATACAAATTACCTGATTTAGGCACACATGCATAAAGAGACCCCAAACCACAGTTCTCATTGACGAATTGTATTATTCCCTCGGGTTTGATGAGAGAATTGTCTCTAACATTTACAACCACAGTGTTCTCACGACAGTACTTTCTGTCTTTGAATAAATTGTTTGATCCGCCAAGATGGCTGCCACCCGACGTGGCTGCCATCTCACGTTTATGCACAATTATTTACAATGTTCTCAAAGTCTAACTATTTTACACAGAAAATTGAAACATATATACATAAAGCCTTCTGCAGAACAGCAGTCGGCAAATATACTACTCACAGTAGACGCAAAAAGGTAAATTTTCCGACACACAAAATTTCCTCGTGCTCACTACAACAAGTAGACCGGAAGTCTCTCTGGCTGACAATGGATGTTAAATTGTCAATTTACAAATTCGTAAATCTCTTTAATCAATATAAGACATGACTTCTGAAACATGTGAGTTAAATTCAAAATATTTACGCAATAGTTAACCGTATACTTGTATATCGTTGTATTGATCATGGAATATTTCTTTAGCTGTGCCGTTTTCATTCACACTTGATGAGGTTCTCAAAAGAATCCGAGAGGCCTCATCGAGAAGTGTGAACATTCTAACAAAGATCCCTGCCAAAAAACAAACTATCTCCCGGGGAGTTGAGAATGAATTTAAAGGAGTTGTCCGATTACATTTTCTCCTCAGCTGTTGGACTCCTGAAAGTAATGACATATCCAATGAAAAGGTGAAGATAACGAATAGTGATCAATCTCATAACTCCCACAAGCAACACAAAATTGAACGTTTCGGCAAACACGGAACCCTGGATATACCAGACGTTGGATCAAGTGCCTAGGAGGAGTAAGTGTTCCCTGTCGACCTGTGACGCCAGCCGTAAGCCCATTATCTTGATCAGGTAAACGGAGCTATCCGATGTCAAAAGCAGTGTGTCAAGATCGACCCAAGAATAGGAATGAAACACATCAGATAGCATATTATCGAATGATAAGTTTTATTTGCAAACTAGATTGTTATAACGACCATGGAAATTGCAAAATGTTGGCTTTACACCAGACTGTTGAAACCCTTGCACCATCACTTTGTTTGTCAATAACCTGCCTCCATTTAAAAACTGACCATAAGCAGACTAAGCTCTTGCATATCGAATCAGATGAGATATACAAACACCATATGCAGCTGAGAATGGAATATTGCTACATTAATATGGGAAGCAATATGATCATCAAGATGGATTGTTAGTCTGGCCTTAATATTTCTTCTCAATAAATTATCTAAAAATAAAGTAAAAGTGGACGACTCTATGGTGTCAGTTATTTTAAGTTGACATGAATATATCGAATCGACAAATGAATGACAATTATTATTCTTAATACAGAAAACATTGTCGATATATCTAAATGTCATACTGAAGGCCATAGCAAGAGACCTTTTCCTCTCAAGTACAAGTTTTTCAATAAATATTGCCTCATAAGAATATTAAAACAGGTCATCTAATAAAGAAGCACAATTCATGGCCATGGGAATTCCAATAGACTGTTGGAAGACATGTATATATCAAAGATGAACTTCATGGCATTGTTTAACTTGAAGGCAAGGCGTGCGCAGTGCCTACGACTTTGACAAAGTTGTTATATGACTTTGTGTTAGATACACTAACATTGATAGTTGTTTTTTTTTTGGGGGGGGGATAATTATCATTACATATGTACCTTTAAAGGAGAAAAGGTAACTTTCTTTCAATGACATTGAAACACAATGAAAAGGCACATTAGAAGAAATAACAATCAGCTGCTTGATTTGATTTAAAATACATGTTGTGAGTTATTTCAGAGCTAAAATGAAGGGTGTTACAATAAAAATGTAGTAATTTGAGAATTTTCCGCTTTAACGAAAAGACGCGATATCAAAACTATGCAATTGTATATAACTTTTTCAATGCATGATATTCAGTACTTTCAGCCATGTCAAAGGTACATATGATAAAAGTGTTAAAGTTGAAAAAAGGGGGAGAGGTTCATCCAACGTGATATTAAAGATATGCTACATGTATGTCTATGAATATTTTATTCCACTGGTACTTTATCAAAGAAAATGAAAGAAAACGTTGTGTCTGTCAGCCGCCGGAGTTTTCCATGCCGGAACCCGGGATTGAACCGGGGACCTTTAGATCTTCAGTCTAACGCTCTCCCCTCTGAGCTATTCCGGCTGACAATGGATATTAAATTGTCAATTTACAAATTCGTAAATCTCTTTAATCAATCTTCTGAAACATGTGACTTCAATTCAAAATATTTACGCAATAGTTAACCGTATACTTGTATATCGTTGTATTGATCATGGAATATTTCTTTAGCTGTGCCGTTTTCATTCACACTTTATGAGGTTCTCAAAAAAAACCGAGAGGGCTCATCGAGAAGTGTGAACATTCTAACAAAGATCCCTGCCAAAAAACAAACTCTCTCCCCGGGAGTTGAGAATGAACTTAAAGGAGTTGTCAGATTACATTCTCTCCTCAGCTGTTGGACTCCTGAAAGTAATGACATATCCAATGAAAAGGTGAAGATAACGAATAGTGATCAATCTCATAACTCCCACAAGCAACACAAAATAGAACGTTTCGGCAAACACGGAACCCTGGATATACCAGACGTTGGATCAAGTGCCTAGGAGGAGTAAGTGTTCCCTGTCGACCTCTGATGCCAGCCGTAAGCCCATTATCTTGATCAGGTAAACGGAGCTATCCGATGTCAAAATCAGTGTGTCAAGATCGACCCAAGAATAGGTATGAAACACATCAGATAGCATTTGATCGAATGATAAGTTGTATTTGCAAACTAGATTATTATAACGACCATAGAATTTGCAAAATGTTGGCTTTAGACCGGATTCTTACTCCTCCTAGGCACCTGATCCCACCTCTGGTGTATCCAGGGGTCCGTGTTTGCCCAACTATCTATTTTGTATTGCTTGTAGGAGTTATGAGATTGATCACTGTTCGTTAACTTCACATTGCACCAGACTGTTGAAACCCTTGCACCATCAATTTTTTTGTCAATAACCTGCCTCCATTTAAAAACTGACCATAAGCAGAACAAGCTCTTGCATATCGAATCAGATGAGATATACAAACACCATATACAGGTGAGAATGGAATATTGCTACATTAATATGGGAAGTAATATGATCATCAAGTTGAATTGTTAGTCTGCCCTTAATATTTATTCTCAATAAATTATCTAAGAAGAAAGTAAAAGTGGACGACTCTGTGGTGTCATTTATTTTAAGTTGACATGAATATATCGAATCGACAAATGAATGAAAATTATTATTCTAAATACATAAAACATCGTCGATATATCTAAATGTCATATTGAAGGTCATAGGAAGAGACCTTTTCCTATCAAGTACAAGTTTTTCAATAAATATTGCCTCATAAGAATATTAAAACAGGTCATCTAATAAAGAAATACAATTCATGCCGATGGGAATTCCAATAGACTGTTGGAAGACATGTATATATGAAAAATGAACTTCATGTCATTGTTTAACTTGAAGGCAAGGCGTGCGCAGTCCCTACGACGTTGCCCAAGTTGTTATATGACTTTGTGATAGGCACTCTAACATTGTTAGTTTTTTGGTGAAGGGGGAATAATTATCATTACATATGTACCTTTAAAGGCGAAAAGGTAATTTTCTTTCAATGACATTGAAACACAATGAAAAGGCACATTGGATGAAATAACAATCAGCTGCTTGATTTGATTTAAAATACATGTTGTGAGTTATTTCAGAGTTAAAATGAAGGGTGTTACAATAAAAATGGAATTTTAGAATTTTCCACTTTAACGAAAAGACGCGATATCAAAACTATGCAATTGTATATAACTTTTTCAATGCATGATATTCAGTAAAGAATGTTCAGTCATGTCAAAGGTACATGTGATAAAAATGTTAAAGTTGAAAAAAGGGAGAGAGGTTCATCCAACGTGATATTAAAGATATGTTACATGTATGTCTATGAATATTTTTTTCCACTGGTACTTTATCAAAGAAAATGAAAGAAAATGTTGTGTCTGTCAGCCGCCGGAGTTTTCCATGCCGGAACCCGGGATTGAACCGGGGACCTTTAGATCTTCAGTATAACGCTTTTTTTTTCTTCTCTTTTATTGATTAACATTTAAACAGATATCACAGACTAATCATCATTTACAATCACATTTAAAACACTTTGTATCTAAAATATGAACAATAATATTCCCTCTGTTTCTTTCAATAGAGGATTTCTATGTAAGAAAAACTTTTTAAACAAGTTGATTTTCTTTTCTAAAACAGTCAATTGATAATGGTTATATGAAATGTAATGTCTCAATGTATATCTTCAAAACCATTCAATATCAATTTTCTTTTCACTTTGCAAAAAAATCTGTCTTCTTCTATAAATACAAAATCTGCATACTGATATGAAATAATTTACAAAAAATACATTCACGTTTTTGATACCCTTATGTAATGCTGTCATGAATATTTCTTCAAAGTTTAATCTGTTAAAAACATCACTTTCACAAGCTTTCAATAACGATTCAAGATGATAAATAACAAAATTGTTCTTAAATTCAGCCAACTCTTTACATCTAATAAATAAATGCATTATATCCTCGCATTCTAGCATACAAATTGGACATATTTTAGAATCAGACTTCCCTATCTTAAAAAGTTTCTCATATGTAAATATAATATTGTGAACATTTTTGAAATCCAGTTCAGTAATATCTGGTGTTTTGTATAACACCCATACCGTTTCCCATCACTTTTCAATGGATGATTTATCATTCATATCAAATTTATCTCGCCAATCAATATTTGACACTGGTTCTTGAAACATTTTTTGAACTAACAAATTATAAAATATTTGTAATGTACCGGATTGGAACACTATCCTTTGATCTCTATATGAAATATCAAAATTTGGCTGAAAGCATGTTCTTTTGTACTCATTTTCATGAACATAATTTTTCCATTCTTCTGGAATAGATAATAACAAATCTTTATAATTTTTTGTAATCAGTGAGACATTTACCTCTGAATTTTGTTCTTGAAAAATCTCCACAATACATGATATTGGTAAAAATCCTGGAATTACTTCATATGAAATATCCTTGACATGTGTAATACTAGCACTAATAAAATCTTTCCAATTCAACATTTTGTTTCTTCTTTGTACTTTCGGATTAAAAAACAGACAATAATTAAAAACATCATTTTCTTTTTCTGTAACAATGATATAATCTTTTATGGCATACCATGCACAAAATAAGTCATTGTAAAACTGTGGTAGACCCTCTAAATCTGTTTTCTTAAACTGTAGTAAAAATATCTCCATTCCTGCTCCTAAATTTTGAATCTTTAATAGGAAATATCTAAAAATATGTTTCCACAGAAAATCTTTATTACAACAAAAGTGCTTTGCAAGAAACTTTAGTCTAAATGATAACATTTTTAGATAGATATCAGCTATTTTCAAACCACCATTGTGTTTTTCACCAATTATTGTTTTATAAGATACCAAGTGTGAGCCAAAATTCCATAAAAAATTGGTACACTCCTTTTGAATACTGTCTCTAGCCCATTGTGGAATCGATATAACTGACAATGAGTACCATAATTTAGACATAAACAAGGTATTAATTAAAGTGGCTCTACCTTGAACTGCTAAGGATCTCTGTCTCCATAAATTAAGAGTTTGCTTAATGTTTCTAACTTTGTCTCTCCAATTTAAATTTTCACACTCTACTCCATTTTTGCCAAAATAAATACCAAGAATTTTCATGACACTTGTCTCAGAAACACTCAATGATATCTTTTCCTGTTCAAAACTTCTACTAGTTCCTATACACATTATTTCAGACTTGTGAATGTTTATTTTGGCACCAGATGCTTTTTCATACATGTCAAATACTTTGAAAACTTCAAAAACAGAATTTTTGTCACACACTGTCATTGTAGTATCATCGGCATGTTGAAACATCAACCCATTCTTTTCTGACATTGGTATTGGAATACTTCTTATTACTGTATTTTGTTTCATGACATAATTCAGAGGTTCTGCTGATAAAACATATAATAATGCAGATATTGGACAACCTTGTCTAACAGAATTTTTAATAGTAAAATATTTAGTTAAATGTCCATTACACTTTACACTACTGTATATATCCGTATAAAATATCTGTACCCATTTTCTAAATTGGGTTCCAAATACTTCTAATACATCAAGTAAATACTCATGACTCACTCTATCAAAAGCTTTTTCCTGATCAATTTTAACCACATAACCCTCTAAATTATCCATCTCTACCATATCAATCACATCTCTAATGCTAACTAGAGTATCTGCAATATATCTTCCTATTATACAACAAGTCTGTGTTTCAGACACAATATTTGGTAATACCTGTTTCAGTCTATTTGCCATAACTCTTGCTATTATCTTATAATCTACATTTAACAGGCTTATAGGCCTCCAGTTTTTCAACAATTTCTTATCCCCTTTCTTCTTGTATAACAACGTAATAACACCCATTTTCATAGAGTTAGACATCGTTTGTTTTCTGTTAATTTCTTTAAATAAATTGAGTAGAATATCTCTTAATTGTGGTAAAAACATTTTATAAAATTCAACAGTCAACCCATCAGATCCTGGGCTTTTATTATTAGCCATTTCCTTGATTGCAGTTTCAATTTCTTCTTTGTTAATATCCCCTTCACACATTTCCTTATCATTTTCTTCTATTTTTCTATTCACATATGACAAAAACTGTGCCTTACTTTCAGAGTCAATTCGCACTGATGAATATAAATTAGAATATAAATTGTACTCTATTTCTAAAATTGAATCAATATCCTTCTTTATTTCTTCTGTGTCACTCAACAATTCTTTTACTGAATTTGATTCTTGTCTTCGTTTTTCTAAATTCAAAAAATATTTCGTGCATTTATCTGATTCATTTGCCCACTGTGCTTTTGATCTAAGTATTGCACCCTGACACTTTTCATTTTCAAAATCTGACAAGTCTTGTTTGATTGCTTCATATTTTTCAATATCAACTTGTACTCCATTTGCTAAATTTTGTGAAATTCTTTGCATTTTGTTTTGTAAACCATAATATTCTTTATTTCGTTCCCTGGCTCTAGTTTTGCTAAAACTTTGAGAAAACTTTTTGAGCTTGTATTTCAAATTATCCCACCACACCAACATTGAATTTTCATATAATATACAATTTTTTTCTCTTTCAATAATTTCTATGATTTTTGTTTTATATGTATCATCATTCAATAACAAATTATTATGTATCCACAACCCTGGTCCTCTTTCACAAACAGTATTATTCAAGTACATTCCGACCATCGAATGATCGCTTAGTGTAGTTTCAACATAAAATATATTTCTAACATATGTTCTTATAGCGTGTGAAACTAGAATGTGATATATTCTACTTTCAACTAACATGTTTCCTACTAACATTTTTCTTGAAAAAACTTTTTCTCCTCTATTTCTACTTCTCCATAAATCTGCTACACCATGTTGATTCATCATATTGAACAGGGCTTAAACATGACGTGTCTTACCACATCTATCAATCTCTGCAAGTGTGTTATTAAAATCACCTAGTATTATAAGATTCACTGAATATGGAATGATACTAGACATATCTTGAAAAAAATTGGCCCTTTCTTTTGCAACGTTAGGTGCATATATGTTTATAATATCAAAATTTTCATCATTTTCTTTGTATTTTATATGTAGAAATCTACCATCGCACCCTTTTACATATTGAATATTATCTTTTAATTCATTTCTAATCAAAAAAGCTACACCCTTTGACGACGTCTCAGAGTTATTGTACATAATACTTCCTTTCCATAAATGTTTATATTTTTCAATGAAGTCATCTCGCCAAAGAGTTTATTGCAAACCAATGATATCATACTTCCTTTCATCCAATAAACTAAATATCATTTTCATCTTATTTACATTACACAATCCATTACAGTTCCACGAAGTTACTATCACCATGATTGTAATTAAGAATAAGAGTTTGTCCATTCTTTCCATTTCATTTATTCTTTTTTGCGTTTCTCTTCTTCTTCAATTTCTTTTTTCTTTTGGCTTTCCCCTCTACGATGATGATTTCATTTTCCAAATATGTTCCTACATTAGATTACATTAAATGTCCACTCCGCTCTTGAATCATGTTTTCACAATCTTGAGAGGCTTCATTCAATTCCCGCTCTTGAATTTCGTTTTCACCATCCTTAGGGGCATTTTTATTAGTAGACATATTCACTTTATCGTTTTTATTCACAATAATTTGATTTTCTGTCGTCTCAGTATGTTTCTTTTGTTTTGTTTCCGCACAAATAAGTGATTCGTCCATATTTTCGTTCTCATGTTGCACCCCTTCGTTCACCTCTTCTGTTTCCATATTTGTGTTACCCTCTAACACGTCCTCTTTCTCCACCTCAGACACTTCCAATTCATTGTTTTCTTCAGAACTGTGATCACTCATGCAACACTGGCGTTTAAATGTCCATTCACCACACTGCTCACACAAGTGATTTTTACAGGCCCTCGCGTAGTGACCTTGCTGCTTACACTTGAAGCACACAAATTGTGGACATGCTCTAAATAAATGATCACTCGCGTAACACAGCGAACACACTTTCATTTGACCGTTATGAATACACCTATGATACTCCTTTTGAAATTTCACAGTGTATGGAAAAGAGGGCATATGAGGAGGTAGTTTCACCCTAACGTACCTTGTTCCGTCAGCAATTGCAGTTCCAGGATAAAATCGTCTGTTAATAGGTGACAGCAATTCAACACCCATTGATGTTAAAGTTTGTTCAATCTCTCCATCATCTATGTAAGCAGGAAGGTGTAAAAAAAAAAACAACTAACAATCAGTGAAGTCTGTACAACTTCACGACATTCAAACAAATCATTGCCAAGTCTTATTCCTTCCAGCAAATATTGTGTTGGTGCTTTTCCATCAAGAGTAAGTTCATACAAATTACCTGATTTAGGCACACATGCATAAAGAGACCCCAAACCACAGTTCTCATTGACGAATTGTATTATTCCCTCGGGTTTGATGAGAGAATTGTCTCTAACATTTACAACCACAGTGTTCTCACGACAGTACTTTCTGTCTTTGAATAAATTGTTTGATCCGCCAAGATGGCTGCCACCCGACGTGGCTGCCATCTCACGTTTATGCACAATTATTTACAATATTCTCAAAGTCTAACTATTTTACACGGAAAATTGAAACATATATAACAGTGCGACATTTAACTCTGGACACGACAAAAGTCCGGAGTTTCGCCAACCCTTTTATTAAGGATACAAATAAACCCTTTACAAAAAAAGATGGGATTTTATGTTCACAAGACATGCACCAACATTTACACTTGTACCTATTGTAGTTTTTAAGATATTTCACCTGAAATCAAAAAATCCCATGGGATTTTGGAGGGATTTTTAATCCCACTTGGAGATTTTCACTCCCACCAAAAATCCTATGGGAGAAAAAATATAATTTCTCCCATAGGATTTTAACTCCCATATTTAAACTTAATATGGGATACAATGTCCCATAGGAGGAAATGTCCCATAATGAACATGAAATGGCAGTAAATATCCTATTTGAGCATGAATGGGAATAGATATCCCAAATAAAACACAGGATGGGATTTTTATTCCATGAATATAACAATAAAACAGAAAATTGTATCTTAAAAAGTGTTGTTTGTCATGATTCTTAAAATGTACTTAAAAGCCAAGGCATGACATTAATTTTTAAATATATATAGTAATTATAAACTCTTATGTGTAGGCCTATGTGTTTGTGAATAAATGTCTAAAAAACATGAGAGATAATAAAGGATATTAGAGCTCTGCATTACTAAACTTTTCCCCATGCAATTTTAATTGTATACATATAACCCTTGCACAAAAATATTCATATAAAATTGGACGGGACTATATTATTGCAACAAGCAGACAAGAACACTATGAAATACTCATTCACACACGGGCACTGTAAGTTAATGTAAATATATAGTATGTGCATGTATAAATATATACACATGCACATGATACTACATGTATCTATTTACATCAACTTCCATTGCCCGTGCATTCACATGCAGTTGCTCACATTCACTATTCACAACCCTTCATATGTCGTCAGGTGTTAAAATATGTTCACAGGAACCGTTAATTTTGTCAGTGTATTAATAATAGTGTGGGTATATACCATATACCGTACCATCCCCTAATCAGCTGCTATGGAAGGGGGGGGGGACCTACAAGGGCTGATACTTCACTCAAAACTTCGTTTCAAAAAAGTTCTTAAAATTATCGTCACCCACCATCCTTGTGGTTTTATAAAGGGTAG
The DNA here is from genome assembly GCF_947568905.1 of Ostrea edulis. Taxonomy (NCBI): domain Eukaryota; kingdom Metazoa; phylum Mollusca; class Bivalvia; order Ostreida; family Ostreidae; genus Ostrea; species Ostrea edulis. The sequence continues at coordinate 73,038,203 of NC_079172.1, read as the reverse complement.
CAGTATTATTACTACATATTAAATTAAAAGTTCCTGTGATATGTTGTTGAATTACGGAATAGGCCTAACTTACAACTTGTTTACATGTTCTAAAATTAGTGTTAAGTGCTTACGGTGAAAGATGAACTCTGCTAAGTGATGCTAAGTTGTTTAGTGAACCGAATCAGACATCTCAAATAAGATTCTCGATTATTTAACAACACAAAAATCGTTTTACAAAATGCATGCTTCGGTCCATCTTTCCCTCCCTTCTACAATCGTATTCATTCTCAAGTCAAAGTATTTTCTCCGATTGCTATCATTACCTTAAGCGTCGAAAAGACTTCAATGACAGGCGTGTCCGAATAAACGGTTAACAGACTCTAGGGAAGTTCGGCTCTAAGTGTTCTAAACATCTCGAGCGATTTTATAGTGATAAACTTCTATGGTTTTCGACATTTGTGTATCAATGTTTTATGAATATTGTAGACTATTTTACTCATAAAGCAAAGCAATGTTATCGCAAATTTTTAGGTCTACTTACAAATGTATTAACCCCGAGATCCGCCACTAATTAGTTACACAAGTTGTGTGGTTACAACAGTCTTATCATTTTAATTTCATTGGATGATAAAATAGATGACGTTAATATTTTGAATACCTTGTATACGCAAAAGAATTTAACTATACGATGTTTATTTTTCAAATTATAACTTCAGTGGCGAATGGTCGGATCCCCCGTCCCATTCCCATCCCTCACGCATAGTACTAATTATTTCCCCAGCCACTTAATGACCAGATATACACGACTATTGAATGTAAAGCACTGTTCAGTCATTGTGTACTCCCAATTAATTAACAATCTACCCTCGTAAATCATAATCGTTACGCTTCGTTGGACATGAAACCTTAAATCAATCCATTGACACTACTTAGTCAACGATTTTGTATTGTGATACATTTCTATGATTTCGGACATTTATATATCAGGATTATCTGATTTATTTATCAGTGTTCAAAAAGCAAAGTACATGTACCGTTACAACGATTTTATACCTACTTCTTATAATAACCCCCTGGATCCGCCACTAGCTAAATTAATTCTGGTGATGCCTATAACAGCGGTACATGTACTCACCTATCATTCTAACTTATTGAAAGTTAAAATAAATGTAGATATAATATAAACATTTTGAATACTATATATATATATATATATATATATATATATATATATATAAAGGCATGCCTTCATCATATGATGTTATGATGTTTATTAACTTTAGTGGTGGATAACCGAGAACGACACCCCACCCCTATTTCGCACAATTCAATTTCTAATATTGACAAGCGGCCCATTTTGACCAGATAGACATTACCCTTGAACGTAAAACACTGGTCAGTCATTGTGTATTTCTAATAAACAAACTTCATCATTGAATACAGACCGTTAATGTTGCCACTGACACTACTTAGTCGTGAGTTGATTTTGTAGGTGATAAATTCCTATGATCTTTACTCGTATGTTTCATTGCTTATTTAGAGCTTTTATTTGTTTGGTTTTTCCCCCTTCTTCTTCTTCTTCAAGAGCAAAGTATTGATATTGCAGTTTAACCCCAACCCCCCCTGGAACCGCCAGTTATTAGGTAGACGTATGGTGTTGATCTACTAATTAGGTAAATGAAGTCAATGGATATCTGCGGTAATATTTAGCGTTATTCACTTAATATTAGCTTCCTAACTATATTGAAAGTTGAAATAAACAACGTTAACATTTCGAATACTTTAAATATCTAGGATACATAATCATACGAGGATTATTTTTTAATATTTTGAAATTAGAAAAACAACTTTAGAGGCGGAGGAGCGGAAGCCATCCCTCTTCCTGCAGGATTTATGGTCCAAAATTGACAAAAGGCTCGTTTTGACCAGATAGAAATGGCACTTTCAAACGGAAAATATTGGTCAGTCATTGTGTACTTCCAATTAAAAAAACTACTCCCATTGTAACTCTACTTAGTCCCTGGTATTCTACAATGTACAATTTGAATATATCATATCTGTATGGTATAAACAGTCACACGATGTTTAGTTCGGAAATTAAAAAAAAAATGTAGTGGGGACACTGGTCAGTCATTGTGTATTCCCAATTAACAAACTACCCTTTTAAATCCTACTCGTTACGGTTCGTCAGACATGACAACATATCCGAACTAGTCTTGTATATATGGATGTACTTGTTTATTGTAATTAAGGTCTGCTTCGCAATGAAAACCTGGTATCATTGACAATTAATTTTTATTCCACTTAGTCATCGATTTTTTATGTGATACATTTCTATGATCACGGACATTTATAGATATATATCAGGGTTGTCTTGTCAGGGTTTATTTATCATTATTCCAAAAGCAAAGTACTGTTATCACGATTTTATGCCTACTTCTTACCCCTCTGGATCCGCCACTACCTAAATAATTTTGGTGATGCCTATAACAGCGATACTCATCTATCATTGTAACATTACAGGGCCGTAAATTAACCTTCAATTTGGAGGAGGCAGGAAATTAGGCGGGGGTCTGGGGGCCGCCCAGGCCCCCAAACGCTGAGCACATTTTGTGCACACTGAACACGTTTCGTGCAAAATCCTTGATTCTAGGGCCTTCTAAGATGTTACTTGACTAACTCATTCTAAAAGAAAGATTTGGAATGCTTTTTAAGGGAGGTATCATGTTCTTAGTTATTGGAAACAACATAAATTCTAATGAACTTTAAATTTTAATTTTTTTTGGCTCAAAAGTTGGAGGAGGCAGCTGCCTCCTCCGCCTCCATGTAATTTACGGCCCTGCATTATTGGAAATTAAAATACAAGTAGATATAATGTTAACATTTTGAATACTTTACATATATACATGTTAAGGAATTCATCATATGATGTTTATTAACTTTAGTGGTGGATGACCGAGAGCGAACATCCCCCTCTCCCTCGCACAATTCAATTTCTAGAATTGACAAGTGGCCCATTTTTACCCTTGAACGTAAAACACTGGTCAGTCATTGTGTAATTCCAATTAACGAACTTCACCATTGAGTCCTGACCGTTACGCTTCGTCAGACACTAACCCACTAATACTATCTAGATACTGATTTTGTACGTGATAAATTCCTGTGATCTTTACTAGTATGTTTCATTGTTTATTTGGAGTTTCTATTTGTTTGGGTTTCCTATTTTTTTCTTCTTCAAAAGTAAAGTATTCATATTGCAATTTAACCCCCTGGATCCGCCACTTTTTTTAAGTAAACGTATAAATATAATTGTGTTGATCTATTGAGGTAAATGAAGTCAATGGATATCTGCGGTAATATTCAGCGTTATTCACTTAGCTTCCTAACTATATTGAAAGTTGAAATAGACAACGTTAACATTTTGAATAATTTAAATATTTAGAATAGATAATCGTGCGGTGTTTATTTTTGAATATTTTGAAATTAAAAAAAAACAAAAAAAAAACTTTAGCGGCGGAGGAGCAGAAGCCACCCCTCCTCCTGCAGGATTTATGGTCCAAAATTGACAAAAGGCTCGTTTTGACCAGATAGAAATGGCACTTGAACGGAAAATACTGATCAATCACTCTACTTAGTCCCTGATATTCAAAACAATGTACAATTTCAATACTTCATATATGTACAGGAAATAATCACACGATGTTTAGTTCGGATATAAAAAAAATATAGTGGCCCAACTGGTCAGTCATTGTGTATTCCCAATTAACAAACTATCCTTTTAAATCCTAGTCGTTACGCTTCGTCGGACACGACAACATAACACATTGACCCTAACCGAACAAGTCTTGTAATTAAGGTCTTCTGCTCCCAAATGGAAACCTGAATAAGATATCATTAAGGTCTTCCGTTTTCAACGGAAGATTTCGATGTTCTTGACACTACTTAAATAAATAAAAAATAGTGGTCCCACTAGTCAGTCATTTTGTATACCCAATTAACAAACTACCCTATTAAATTCTACACGTTACGCTTCGTCAGACACGAGATCATAAGCCATTGACCCTAACCTATCTAGTCTAGTATATATGGGTTTTTTGTTATCTATGTTATCATTATGGTCTTCCGCTTCCAAAAAAGATTTCGTTGTTATTTTTGACACTACCTAGAGACATAATCTCGAACATTTATGTATCGATGATTTGTTGTTTGTTGTAATTTTTGGTGGAAGCTTTACTGGAGTTGAAATAGTTATGGTTGATATTGGAAATAGATTTTACAATGAAGAACTAATACTGTCTTCATTACTAGGAAAACTTTAGTAGCGGACTGATCAAAGCACCCACCCTTTCCCCAACCCCTCGACCAGCCATCACGTATAGTTCATTTTCCAAAATATATAGATGCAACACTTGATCGTAAAATAGTGATCAATCAATGCATATTCCTAATCAACAAAATATACCTTTAAAAGTGCGACATTTAACTCTGGACACGATAAAAGTGCGGAGTTTTTTGTCTATGACAACCACATATTTTCCTCAATAAAAACACTGAAAATTTCACTCTGTCATTAAATGTACGTATACGACGCGATCTAATCAAGCCGGCATAGAGGCGCCCCATGCGAAAATTACCCTTATCAAATGTTACATACTTCGGATTTTTATTGAGCTTAATCCTAAATATTGCACATCTAGATAATTTTCCAAAAATATATGAAACTTTTTACTTGTATCAAAATTCTTTCTGTTTTATATCTTCTAAATTTTATCATAGAGTTAACTAACAGTCTCACTTGCGAAATTATGGGGTGTGGAGATTGCACCCCCCCCCCCCCCCCCATCATTTCAAAGATCAGAATTTAATGTGCTTGAAATTGCTCTGCTTCAATATTTTCCCCCGTAAGGGAGGGGGACAACCCCTCCCGAACCATCCTAACCGTGATTTGGTTAGTCCTCAATTGCAAAGCCCCTGTAGTCCAATATCCAGTATCCAGTTAATGTAGGGCTTTTACATGTAATATGTATATCAGATATGTTTTATCCCGTGGGGATCCGGTGTTGTATCATAGACACCCCCCCCCCCCCGGAAAAACGGGCCCGGAATTGCGCCCCAGCATATAACTTCCCCCTAAGTACAAAGTCAGTATAGAGTCTCCCCTTTGGCGGAAAAATCGCCCTGGTATATATAGAACACCCCCCCCCCCCCCTGTTTCCGGATTTCATTTGTTATAATAGTTTAAGGAAATAGATATGCGCTCATTAATATTACGATATTCATAAAACAAACGAATATTTCTTGTTATTGACATGATGAAGTTGGATTTACACGCTGAAAACTTTGAAGTGCATATTGTAAATACAATATGCTTACCAAAAGACTTTAACGATGGTCAATATAAGTAGGATTTTTCGTAAAAAATCGACTATAAGATGTATAATTAAAATATTTGAAAAGTAAAATAGATAAACTGTATAAATAAAAGTAATTAAATTTTCTCGTTTATTTAAATTAAAAAAATCATTTAAGTTCTTCCCAACTTTACTAATGCAAATGTTAGATACTAGTAAATAACGATAAAGACTTAAGATGTCTGAATGAATTTTGATATACCATTACACGATTTGAGCAATTTCCTTTTTATAAAAAATCATAAGATGATGATTGTTCACGATACACACACACAAAAATAATCAGAAGAATTACTGGGTCTAAATAAGAAAGAGAATTCTAGTAATAGAAATGGAAGCAGATACATAGCTAAAATGTAAGAATGGGGGTGTACTGTCATTTAGGGGGAATTTCTATACCGGGACGGTTTTTCCAAGGGGGGTTGGGTTGGACCCGGGTTAATTCTTCGTAAGGGGAAATTCTATTCCAGGTCCATCTTTCCGGGGGGAATGTCTATCCCGGGCCCGTTTTTCCGGAGGGAAAGTCTATGCGGGGGAAAATCTTATGCTTTACAACACCGGGTAGAATAGGTCCTCAGTACTCCTTGCCTGTCGTAAGAGACGACCCAATGGGACAGTCCTTCGGATGAGAACGCAAAAACCGAGGCCCACTGTCTCAACTTCTGTGGCACGATAAATTCCCTCCCTGCTCAAAGGCCGTAAGCACCGAGCATAGGCCTATGTTTTCAGCCCTTCACCGGCAATGGTGACGTCTTCATATGAGTGAAAAATTCTCGAGAGGAAACTTAAACAATATCCTATCAATCAAAACTGAGTCTGTTTTCATATCCATGTAACGTGTGTCTCTAGTACTTAATACATTCTAAGGAACTAAAGATCATGCACCCAATGTTGGGAATGAACTAAGTAAACTTAATTTGTACACTTTTAATGCGATATAGTTTTAGACTTTTTTTTCATTAATGTATATTAAATATGCGCATGCCAAATATACAGCTTTTAAGAATAGAGATATGCAATCAAAATACTTTAGAGAGTACTGGTGCTAGTTTTTGCAATAAAAAGAAGAGAGAAAAAAGCAGGAGCTTTCATAGGCTTTGTCCCCTGGAACCACCCAGGACTTTGTCCTGGACTTACTGAGGTCTAAAGGCGGTCTTTAGACCCACCCACCCAGCAATTTCTCCGGGCCCCAAACTGAAATATTGCACCCGCCTCTGAATACAATACATAATTCATGGTTATCTTGCTTTAAAATCAACAAATGTAAATTCATGTAATACTACACAATTGTCTATTACTTGAATGTGGCCATTTGCATGGATCTTGAGAGATAATTCAATTATCCCCTAGATTATAACGCGAGAGTCTGAAGGATAGAGCCAGTCAGACAGCAGAAAGGCATGCGCATGTGCACGCGTGTAGATTCTTCTTTTCCAATATAATTTCATACTAGAGCATTACACACCCGTTTTTATTTGTCAAACTGCGTTTTGGAAATCTTAAAATCTTCAATTCAAAATACCCAGTCTAAGCTTCGATGATTCGGGCTGTATGAACTTCGTAATATCAGGGGCGGGTCCAGGAAATGCGGTTACAGGGAGGGGACGCCACTTTATGAGGCAGGGGGTCTGGGGGCCGCCTTGATGCCCACAGTGGATCCAGAGCAAAGCGCTGGTGGAGTTCAGGGGGGCGAAGCCCCTGGAAGCTCCGGGATTTTACAGGGCTTAAAATACGTCTCCTATTTAGTCATTTGTGAAATTAATAAAATGCCTCAAATTTCATGGGTTTTAGAACAAAATTAAGTTCTCCCAATAAAGTAATGCAAGAAATCAAAAGGTTTTGTCAATTATTTCTCCGGGAGTGGAAGAAATTATTGCTTCTTTTATCGTTTTGTACATTTTTCTAAACAAGATACCGCGATTTACCTTAAATTTGAAAATTTTAGGGGGGGGGGTGCACTGAATATAGGTGTATGGAAATGTATAGATCTATGTACGTGCATTTTAATAACCAATTGGGACTTCGCTTCAGAGTAACACAAACTGGGACTAAAGCATGCCATTCCTAACACTAAAAGTTGGTCTGAATCCCCCCCCCCCCCCCACTCGCTTATATACCCTACAAAATTTACCTGCAATATTACATAGTATTTACTAATGTTAATTATTATAAGTTCTTTTCATTAAAAACATGGAATTTACAAATGGATGAAAAATACAAATTTCACTACATGGACTTAGGTGTACAAGTGGTTTTCGTCAAGTTTCCGCACTCATTTTTCATCTTGAAAGCTTTCTCCCTGCAAAAACTTGGTGTGTCCTGCTGAAACTTGATATATCTACGTTGTTTTCAAGTAGTTTCCGCAACGAAAATTTGCTGAAAGCTGATCAAATTTGCGCAAATTTCGGTTTGCAGAAACTGTTCTGTTTTAGTATGCACATTGCTATACTGATAGTCTACCGCAAAGTTTTGATAAGTTTCCGCAATATTTTAGTTCTGTATCAGTTTGTACAATATGGTGTATACCAATTTTCAGCTTTGTGGAAACTTACTGAGACTTTCTCATCGCCATATAATTATAATAGGATGTTTGTGTTGCAATCAATATATAGAATTTTTAAAAAGATAACTGAAAACAGTCGGACTAAATGCAAAGACAGCCTGTTACATGTATATTATAATTTGCGGAATGTGTTTTTCCCCTTTCGTTGTTAGTCTCACCCCCTCCCTTTGGGGGGATGGTGGTGGTGGTGGTGTTCATTTGTACTAATGAAGTATCACCTATAAGGTGTCAGTATATTCTGGTAGATTATTGCAATATACATCAGTGGCGGATTTAGAGGGAGCGCAGGCGGAGAAATAAATGACAAAATCTTTTAATTTTTTTAATTACTTTATTGGGAGAACTTAATATTTTCCAAAAAAAAAAACCCCTATTTTAT